>NC_079894.1:26725424-26900424 GCF_024868665.1 Triplophysa rosa | reverse complement strand
TAACTACACAAATTATAAATGTTGCTTTAAATAAACTGAAATATGTTGAGGAACTGAAAATAGACTAAATAAATAGCTATATTAAAAAATAAGTAAATAAAATGACAAAAGCACAACAACATTGCTAAAACTCAAATTGAAATGAAAACTAAAGATATAAAAGCTGAATGACTCTGATGTGCAGCTTCAATCGGGTTTTCTGAAATGTCACTGAATAAATGATTTTCTCCTGAGTTTTTACTGATGTCAGATTGATTCAGAAACACCACTGGAAGTGCTTAATTCATTATTCAGCATTGTGTGAGATAAAGGCTTCACAGTATCCATCCTTTATTACACGGCTCGTTGGAATGCTTGATTCTGATTGGCCAGTCATTTGCAACATGTGCAGGTCCGTTATTCATAACAACCTCTCAAAACTAATAACACACGGTAACCCGGATGCAGCAAATCATTTTGACAGGATTTTTTGACAAATTAAATATAAATATGTCATATGAAATTACATTTACAAATGATTAAACCAAATTGCGTGTTCGTGACATTTGAACGTCGTTTCTTACCTTAAAACCGAGAGTAAACGGCTTTTCCTCGCGGAAGGTCTGCATTCGGTAAAATTGAGCTAATACAATATTTCAAATTCACATTTCATGTCCAGTTTTTTTCTCATTTGGCGAGAAGCTTCGCGTCGGGTCCTGATCACACTGTCGGGGCGTATTTATGCGATGTACAACCGGCTGCCTGTACATTATCCCTTACTTAAAAAAAGCAACAAATATAGATGGTTACAAACAACTACAAACAACAAGGTACAAAGCAAAGAAAAAACCATAAAAAATGGTATAGCAAAAATCTCTCTTGGATGATACCACAGACTACAGTATAGGTTTTAACAAGATGTATAAGATCTATGGGAAAAGTGCAGCTGTAGCAAGACCCGGCTTTCAGTAAAAAGAGCCAATCATCAGTAGGCCTATTTATAGACAAACAGTTCTCTCTCATTTCGTCCTGGCTTCAGTGCAGAAATTTTAAATTGTGTTTTTTTTCAACAAATCAATCGTAACCTTTACAATTCTTATTTTATCTCTCTTTAAAAGATTCCCCATCATTCTGTCCTCTTTAAGAAATATTTGATCTTTGGCCCATGAAAAATCTCCTGCTGGGCCAATCATCTTCATTCAGGACAGCCAATCAAATTCAATCAAGAGTCTTCATTGACTGGCCAACGTCAGACGCACGACTTCAAGAGGCCCAGATAAATCAGATACGAAACGGGCCGAATAAAAAAGCAGAGTGTTTCGTAATAAATAAGAAACTGTATTAAATAAACCAGACTACCACCTTTGTGTTAATATCCACTCTGCGGACAGTTTGCAAAATATACGACCCATCTTTTAATTTTTCCTTTTCCATTTCCTTTCACATTCTTTGTTTCTTTCCTCTTTTCCTTTTCATTAGCCATTCGTTTAATTAGCGTCAGCGACGCGCTAAACACTCGTACATTAATGTGGATCTGTCTCTAACCTATACAGCGCCAATGTATTATTAAATGCAATTAATTTTGCATTACAAAATTACAGATGAATAAAACATTACAAGAGAGGAAGGAGAAATGAGGATGGTGCAAGCGGCCAATTAATTCTGATTAAGCTGTCAGTCTTTCAGCACGGGGCCAACAAGATGAAAAAGGGGAAAAAATGCAATTATACATGAGAAAAATTCTGCGGAATATGGAGAGAGAGAGAGAGATGGAGGCAATTTATATGAATATCTTTTCAGGTCAATTTACACAACCCCTCCTCTCTTGGTCATACTGTATTAGCAGTCAATCAAATCTCTGTGGAGTGAAACAGACAAAACACACACACACACTATAATTACATACATAACTTTTTACATTATAGGTATTATATTATATATGTGTTTATTACACGGCTCGTTGGAATGCTTGATTCTGACTGGCCAGTCGTGACATTTGCAGGTTCGTTATTCCCAGATAACAACCTCTCAAAACTAATAACACACGGTAACCTGGATGCAGCAAATGATTTTGACAGGTTTTTTTTTACAAATGAAATATAAATATGTCTTTTAATAACATATATGACATTATATATACAAATGATTAAACCCAATTGCCTCATGAAATCTGAACGTCGTTTCTTACCTTAAAATCGAGAGTAAACGTCTTTTCCTCGCAGAAGGTCTGCATTCGGTAATAATGAGCTAATAAAATATTTCATGTCCAGTTTATTTCTCATGTGGCAAGTAGCCGTGTAATAAGCGGAATAATGTACAAGCAGCCTGTTATCGTGAAATAAGACCCTTCAGTGTGATACAAGACCCTCCGCGAAGATCACACTGTCGGGCTTATTTCTGCGATAACAACCGGCTACATTATCCCTTACTTATTGTCCCAGGTCTCTAGATGACTAGAAAACATTACATAACCTATACAAAATGAAAAAAGTCTTATTAAAATTGAGTTTGTTATTAGTACTTTTATTTTACGGTTTATAAAATATGTACTTATATTCTTAAAGGGATACTCGACCCCAAAATGAAAACCTAGGGAACAAACCCATGACCCCAAAAAATAAAATACAGCCTCTACTTATAGGAATGAGTTTAGGTAAAATGGTCACTAACAATATTTCTCCTAAATTTCAAATAAAATATTGTTTCTATTTGCGGTTATTTGCAGAAAATAAAACTGGAGAAGCAGATGAAAAGAACAGAAAAGATGCTCTGAAAAGAAAACAAGTTCACATTCACTTTGAAGCAATACAACAGTATAAATGTATTTAGGATTTTTTTTAATGTGATAACTTTGTTTTCATGTGTCTTGTCATGCTGTCAGTCTTTCACAAGGCTGTTGGATGACTTTATGTCACTCTTGAGGTTTGATTTCTTGAGGTTGAGCTTTCCTGTACCTCAGTGGTTAGAGCATGGCTTAGCAACGCCAAGGTCATGGGTTCGATCCCAGGGATTGCACATACTCAGATACAAATGTATAATAGAATGCAATGTGGATAAAAGCGTCTGCCAAATGCGTAAATGTAAATGACACTGGACTGGCATGACCACAATACAAATACTGAATAAATAACAATTTGGAATGGCCTCTTAATTTTTTCTGCGGCTGTATATATCTTGAATAATTCACTTTGAATGAAAGTGTCTGCAAAATGCATAAATGTATTTGTAGAGAGAGACAGGCAGGCAGGGGAAAAAGAGAGACAGAGACAGACAGACAGAGAGAGAGAGAGAGAGATGATGAGAGACAGATAGAGAGAGATTAATAACACAGGCTCTCTTTCCTCCTGTGGGCTACAGCTGCATTATCAGTCGGTGGGCAGAATGCAGAAGAAAATGAATAGCTCCATCTTTTGAGAGAATGAGAAAGGCTGTGAAGGCAAACATCAGAAATGAAGTGCAGAGACGTGTGGGGTTATGAGATCTTTAGGGAATGATAAAGCGCCTCACGCAGTAATGGGGTCTCAGACGGTGACCTTTCAGTTGTAATATTCCCCCTCTTTCTCCAAACCTCCGGCCATCAACAAGTGAATCTGTGTAACCGGGCTGGAATATGAGCACGTGAAGCATGAGCGTGTGTGTCACGCCGAGGTTATTATTTCTGCACTTCACATTACTTTTATTATAAAGGTGCAAGAACTTTACGTTTAACAGCTAGAGGCTAAACACACTTTTACAGTCACTTCGATTTGAAATGTTTATTTTAACCAAGACAGCCGTGTGCACAATAATAACAGACGACAGCATACTGGAAAATGTTTTTTTTGCCTCATTCTTATTCATAAAGTCAATCAGCAACAAAACAGTCAGGATTCCTTTAATCCTACCAAAGCCGTGTTTTTATCCTCTCGTGTTTTTAGCAGAATAATTAATGCACAAATAAGCTGGTGGATGTGGGTGGAAGATCCGGGTGGTTTCTTTTTAGGAAGTTTGTCTTCTTAAAGGAACAGTTCACCCAAAATGAAACTTCCATCATGAGCTTGAAGTCGAGACCACCTAAACCGAGGACAAGACTTTGAGGGGCCGACACCAAGACAAGACCAATACCAAGCAGAGACCGAGTCAAGACCAGAATCATGAATCATAATTTCTGACTTTACAATCTTATACACAATCTCAAACAAACACACAAGACAATTTCCAAAGATTCAATGCCACAAACCAAACCAACCAGTTCACAAGCAAGTCTTACAAATGTCTACTAGTTGAAGATGCAATAGATTTTGCTGTTGTTTAAAAAAATCGTTTTTCTTTTTCAAAAATGTTTTTTTTCCACCAGTGAATTGAATAATAGAAGCCATAAAAAGACCGCAGCGGAAACAAGCAATTCAAGGTTAATATGATAAGGGACGCCTCTGGATTCGCCCATCTAAACACGTGTATCTCAGCAGCGGATTTCATTGTGCAGATTTAATTACAGGTAAAATAAATAAATCACTACATTTCGTCTGATGGAGATGTGTTCGCCCACAGTAAACTGAAGCCCCAGATACGAGTGCATCTAGCAAAATGAATTGAATATAATATTGATCATGAAAATATGATGTATTACGTGGATGATATAACACTGAAGAACAATAACATGATACTAGACAAAAACCTGTCCGGTTCTAAGAAAAACCAGGACTGGATGTAAAATGTGCATTGTATTAAACTACCAGTGCTAAAATAGAGAAACGTATTGCATCTTAAAAAAATATTATATTATCAAAAGGGCCCGATACCAAGCTCATGTGCTCGTAATGACACACCGATACCAAAGACCGATACCTCACGTTACATACATAGAGCCCTATGATTTCCGCAATACGGAAAACGCGGACAGAATCGAGGAATCCAGGCATAAAAACAGTACAACTGCTGTACAACACGGAATGGCACGCAATCTGGCAAATGTATTATTTCCTAACAAGAAATTAGCGCTTAACAGCTAACGTTAAACGTAACAGCTAACGAAATATTCAGATACTGTTTAAATATGTGTTCTGCTTGTTTTGCGTGTCTGTACGTGAAAGAGTGGCGCTGAAAGCTCCACAATAGTGATGGGTCGTTCTTGAACGATTCGTTCATTTTGAACGAATCTTTAATGTGACTCGGGAAGAACGAGTCGTCGTAGGGAGTGATTCGTTCAGCCGCGCATGCGCATTGCGCAACATTCTATGGGTCCTGTACTGGAATTCAAGAAGAACGAACGATTCAAACCCGAAGACTCGAGAGGTGAACTAATCAATTCTCTTTCCGGCTCAGACTGCATTGGTTTAGCTTACGACGCTGTCACGTGATGAACGAACGATTCAAACCCGAAGACTCGAGAGGTGAACTAATCAATTCTCTTTCCGGCTCAGACTGCATTGGTTTAGCTTACGACGCTGTCACGTGATGAACGAAGGAGTCAAACCCGAGGACTTGTCAGATAAGAGGTGTGGTGAGCTAATCATAGACTAAAGACCCAGGTAAACAATGAATTAATCTTTTCTGTTTCTTATAGCATTATAGTTTTGTATTGTTTGTAATGTGATCAACGTTTGCATAATGAACGAAATGAACGATATGACTCGAAAAAAGATTCGTTCATTTTGCTGAACGAGACTCAAAGATCCGAGTCAGTAAAATGATCCGAACTTCCCATCACTACTCCACAAGCATCACCCGGAAGCTTTCAGCGCCAGTGTTTCACTGTACGAGGACACGAACACATAAACAAACACCAGTCAAAATAAACGTCCGGTTAACTTAAACAAACGCTATTTGTGTCGTCCCGTCAAAATAAAAGTCCGGTTAACTTGAACAAGTTATAATACACTCACATTTTACCACACCACCCCCCTTGAATTTTTTTTATAATTCGACCACAGAGTATATTGTTTACTTTAGTAGACTGAAGTAAATGTGCTAGTAAGATTGTGCTACTTATCATTAAAAAATAGTACTTCAATTGAAGTAGACCTAAAAACAAAAGAAAAAAGAAAATGTACCAGTAAGATACTGGTTTATTAACATAATTGTACATTATACAGGCATCAGTATCGGTTATCTACGACTACCAGAAAAAAAATATCGGTACTCGGTCTTTTAAAAATGGTATCGGTGCATCCCTAATAATTTCTCTAAAAATAAACAAACAATACACATCTCTAGATATTTCTAATATATTTAGCAATTATTAAACATTGTGAATACTGAACAGACTTAGATGCTTTTATGTGGCCATTATGTTTCCAAGTTAGCAAATATAGAAGCTGGGCGTTTTTATTCATTTCAACCTTAAACTGATTTGAAACTAAAAAGACCACCATTGCAGTTTTTGAAGTTTGATTCATTGCTGTGAATTAGTTCAATAATCAATGATTCATTGACTTTGTTTATGGACATCTTCTCTTTTACTATAATGCTTTGTTGTGTTCATTTAGTGAAAATCCCTATGCTTTTTTATATTTGAATTGTAATATTTTTATACACATTTAATACTATATGTAGCTGTTTGGTATAATTTTGGTCTTTCTAAAATTTCATGACAAATATATACAGTAAACAAAAAGGCATACACTACACATCATCAAAAGACCGAAGAACATAAATGTGTGTATTTAGGATATAAAGTGATGTCAGTTTTTTGTTCTGGCGCTCACACAGAGCTGGACCAAACGGCCATGGTGTTGTGAAATGCATCTTCAAGTCAACTTCAGTAAATCAAAGAGGACACTAAGATCTCAGCATCACGCACTCACACGCTCACACAAAGAAAATGACAATTATAATGAAGCCTGTGATTTTACTCAAATTTACTGACTTATTTCCCGGATGTGATGGCAAGGCTTTGCGTATAGTTTGTATACCCTATAGTTGTATTGCGTTTAATGATATATGACCGTACCTATCAGCATTTGAGACCCGTGATCGCGAACCGGACAGATCACCGCGATCGCGGGTCTCAAATGTTACGAGAGTTTCCATGATAAATGAACAAACGGGAGACTCCCGGCCAAAACAACAGCGTTGGCAGGTAACTTATGGAAATGACCTAGCACCCGAAATAATATCAAAACACTTCAAAACAGCCTCCATTATTCGCAAACGGTGGATAAATGAGCCCGCCAAATCACAGAGATGCCGATTCGCACGGGACTAATATTATAACAGGACCTCGGTGTTAAAATATGGTTGGTAATTTGGGGGGGAATTTTTACTTTACAAATTACAGACATGGCCGATTCGCATGGGATTAAGATCACAGACAACCTCTGTAAGTATTACAAATGACTAGAGGTCCCCAGGTAATACTAATCCCATGTGAATAGGGCTATCAGGGCATATCAAGCGATCTCTAACAAAGCAATAGTGACGCATAATACAAAAATGTTGTACTCACGTAAGATTGCTGCACCATTCCTATCGGATCCAATATTGACGGCACAGCACTGCTTTTTAATTTTAGTCTCTCCGCAAATCCAGCATCGACCTGTGCATTTGTGACCTGGGTTCACAAAGCAATCCACAGTGAAATGAAGCGAACAAACGCTCAATGTTTTACCCACGTGAGCTGGAACGTCTTTAAAAATAAACTTCAACCACGCATTACTAATGTCGGAATCCGAAGGAAGGTTATGCAGCGACTGTGTTCTTCCACAACCAGGCACGGACTGCACAGTATTTTGCGATCTTTAACGGCATGTTTATTGTTTGCTCGCTCTATCTGGTTCCGCGCAACTTGTGTTACTTTAGTACTGTCATGCGCGAACCAGTGGGCGGGGCTAGAGAAATAGTCGTTGATATTCTTCTGTAGAGGCGGTGTTCAACCTATCAATGACATCATAGTTAGGTGCATTCCAGAACCTGCCGTTCGCCGTGCCTGGTGTCAATAACAGTTGTCAGCAACATCTCAGTAACAAGGGCGTTTTCAGTTCTGACACTTACAGGATGTTTGCTTAAATACGATTCCCTCTTATATAACAAAAGCTCGGGTCAAAATTGATGTCTTAATTCATGACTCCTTTAAAGTAAAATGTCAGTGTGTACTGTTGTTTTGAGAGAAGAAATTTGACAGATTTGTAATGTGGCTCTTTGAATCGTACATTTAAAATGAATGAAGACCAAATCTATCACATCTTTTGTGTTCCATCAACTCTTATGGCTATTCAGTTTTGTTTGAACTTTTACAATCTCATTTGTGTAATATGCTTTCATCTCAGTGACCTTTCTGTTTAGGGATGGACTTTCGTGCTTGCTTATTTCTATTTGCATCGTACAAATTCATACAAAATCACCACATCATAGTTACATTTTCCTGTGAAACTAAAGAAATAAAAGAAAGTTAGATGACAGAAATTCTTTGTTGTGTACATCTCTTTAAGACTCCTGAGCTTTGACATCGCCTATCCTACCCAAAATCCGACTCAACGTTTTTATCTTTGTAATAAATGATTCTAATGAGAGACAGCACACACGCACACACAGCAACAGGCCCATTTGTGTGGCAGATCTGGTGTGGCCGTGGTTGATGAAGGACAACATGGAGAATTTGTCAGCAGAAATCAGGACACACACACACACACACACGCTTCACTGCATACACACCAGTACACAACACAATACACACTCAATGAAGTACACTTTTCACACATAGACAAACACACATACAAACTTGCCTGAGGCGTATTACACCAACACATCACATTACTGCTGCACTTTGAAGAGAAAGAAGAAAAACCTGCGTGGGGGCGGGACTTAGTGACCTAGAATTCATACGCGTAGCATTGGATCGTTATTCGTTTTGATGTGTGACTGTGTGCGCCTACATTATAGGTCATTGCCAAGTGGCACTCTCTCTCTCTCTCTCTCTCTCTCTCTCTCTCTCTCTCTATGACTGTTATATAAAAGGCCTCATTTTCATAGTTGGGTTTTCATGAACACAAAAGCACATATAGGAAGGACAAGGTTTCTTCTCAGATGATTCAGAAAGCATTCCAAATCAAATGTACTTTTTACAGTCTCGCATAGTCTCAAAGCTGCTTTAAAAAAAAAAAAATTGCAAAAATATATTAATATATTGCATGCAAGCGAAACAAAATACATGGCATACACAACACAACAAGGTTCACAAACGATGTTATTAAAACACACAGTATGACTTTTAAAATAAAGATGCAATCCATAACTTCTGCCTCTCTTTCATCTCTGCTTGAAACATAAAACTGAAACATAAAATGGTTCTTATTCTTTCGTGGATTGAAGTCAAAAGATGTCACACCGTCATTTTCCAAGAAACAGCACAAATTATAAATCATTATTTGAAATCTACCATCGCGAATCGGGATAAGGAGACAATTTTAAATACTGAACTTTAAAGGGATAGTTTGACGAAAAATAAAAATCCTGTCATCATTTACTCGCCTTCGAGTTGTTCCAAATCGGTATAAATGTCTTTGTTCTGATAAACACAGAGAAAGATATTTGGAAGAACGCTTGTAACCAGACAGTTCTTGGACCCCATTGACTCCCATAGTAGGAAAAATTGCTTAATACATTTTTTATTTTGAAGAATGCAGTTCTGCAAACAGTTCTGGGGCACTTTTGACTACCATTCTCATTTTTCCTACTATGGTAGTCAATGGTGGCCAAGAAGTGTTTGGTTACAAGCATATGTCTGAATATCTTTCTCCGTATTCAACCAAACAAAGACATTTATACAGATTTGGAACAACTAGAGAGAGAGTAATTCATGACAGAATTTTCATTTTTGGATGAACTATCCCTTTAATGTAAAAGATAAAGTTATGAATTGCAGCTTTAAGGCTTCACTATTATTATTGCTTTTGCAAACGTTTAAACAAAGCACAAACACAAAATGTTAAACAATGGCTTTCTTTGATTTTCAAAACCAAATTGGTGATTTTTTTAAAACTGGTGTTTATGGTTTTCTGCTTATAAGTAGATTGTGACCATCTAGCAATTGTATAACAACACAACCACCCAAAACACCTTGGTAACTTACCTCACAGCAATGCCTTGGAAAGCCTTCACATTACCCTCAAAAGATGTCAAACATACTTGAAGTCAGAATGAGAAAGTTTTGCTCTCGCCAGCGAACACACTTGAGCTCGTGTTCTGGGTTGCCTAGAGACGGCTGATATGTAACGTTTGTTTGAACTAATTTTCCTGCCGAAGCGGAGGCAGATTTAGCACGAATCAATGGCTATGATTTTTAAAAAGGAAGCATGCTGCCTTTAAGACACAGCTGAAGAACTCTCATCGCACAACACAACCCAGAGGAACCAAAACACAAAGAACACATAATATAACATCGTTTTCTTAGAGACTGCAATGAGATTCCATTTTCCTTAAACCATTTACTTCTGACTTTCTCTGGATTTTTCATTTTGACCAAACCACTTCCGCTATTACGGTTTTGTACTTACTGGATAAGCTTTTAAAGTATGGATGATCTAGTTGATTTAATATTTTCACAGCTTTTACTGTATATTACTATATGTATACACATGTAGTATGAAAAAGCATCATCTGAGCAATAAAATGTTCTTCTGGGAGGTCAAGAGCAGATGGAAACACACACAAACACACACACGCATCTTTTAAAGGTGCGGTACATCAGATTAAGAGTCTTAGCGGCGCAAAAGAAACTTTATGCTATGCTGATCGAATGACAACGAACTCAACAGAGTGTGTTAGAGAAACATCTATTGTCTTCTGTTAGATGAACTGTAAAACAAGACACCCAAGCAAAAAACGCCACCAGTACGGTCGGTCACTGAAAGCGCGCGTGTGTGTGTGCGTGACGCTGAAATTGCATTTTTCTCATTACACTTACACTGATAACAGGCTTGCTGCCGTTTCTATGGCAACTATAGATCCCTCAAGCTGTGCCGTGCCGAAGGATCTAGAAAACAGTGGATGGAGAACACACACATACACGGATGGAAAGATTGAAATGTCGACTTCTAGCCATGTTTGTGTCACTGATCATGTTCACATATGAAAATATAGATTAACACTGTAACGCTGTAACATTATCAAATATTAAGGTTTTTGGAAATGTCAACATTCTGTGTCAAGTTAAAATATCAGATATGGCTTTTTTATACCCCAATTATCAACTATGAGAAACTCTATATGAGAAACAAGGAGTTGTGAAATGTCAAACTGTTAAAGACACAAAACTACATTTTATCTATGCAAACACTTGCACGTGAACACAAACAGCATCAGCATTAACATTTTGCAACTTCATGATGTGATCCCAAAGCGTAACTTCATACTCAAAAGTATGCACTTTGACACCACCGAATAATTACACAGATTCAGTAAGTTATGCAAAACAGCGCAAGTGCTTTTCTTTCACTTTCCTTTAAAAGAATTCTAAAGGAACAAGCTTGGATAGCCAAGTCAATGAAGTCCACGCCTTTCTCCTTCGCTCCTTAATTTCCCTAAATATATGCCGACTGTGTGTCCACATTTGTTTTTCTTGTTATCACTTTGCCATCCTGCGAATCGGCCCCGCGGGAATGGGTAAGCTTTAACTGAACTAAACCGAATTAAAGCAAGTTGGGCTAAATTGAATCAAATCAAAGGCGAATCAAATCAAACGGAACCGAATTTGATTAAATGGAATTAAAGTGAGCCGCATTGATTTGGAATAAATTGAACCAAACTAGGAGAAAATGAATTCTCGCCAAATTGTGACGAAATAGCTGTGCGACACACACAGACACGCTAAAAAATAAAGGTGCTTCACGAGGCCATAGAAGAACCGTTTTTTGTCTAAATGGTTCCATAAAGAACCTTTCTGTTTCACAAAAAGTTCTCTGTGGTAAAAAAGGTTCTTCAGATTATAAAAAAGTAAGAAAGAGATGGTTCTTTAACTGAATGGTTCTTTGTGGAACCCAAAATGGTTCTTCTATGGCATCACTGTGAAGACCTTTTCAAGCTCCTTTGTTTTAAAAGTGTAAGCAGAATTAGGATATAGACAGACAGAGAAGGATGGTAAACTTTTAGGCCAAATGTCAAAAAGGCATTAAATGTGTTGTCATCTGGGATTTATAATTCAGCATTTTTCTACAATCTTTGATTCCATTTGACTTCAATCTTTTACTTAAGATGAAAAAATCACAGGCAATCTGCCCAAACTGTCCAATAACATCTCATACAAATGCTTTTTCTCCATCTCTCTTCTCATCCTCCTCTGAGCCCCTGTGGCCTGCCGCCCGTCTTCCACGGACACTTAATGGAGATATGGGAACTCTGCCGACCCGTTCGTGGCTTTCTCCTCAACACACACACACAAACACACATGAACGCGCGCTGGGGGCTTTCAACGTGACCCTACTCGCTCTGTTTGCGTATTCAATTTCTCACTATTTTCTCTCTGCCTTTCCTCTAAACTCAACGCGCCCGACATACCCTTCGACATATTACTCTATTCATCTTCCAGCTCTCTCTATTTATATTCTTGTTTCTCTGTCTCTCTCTTCTCTTGCGTTCCAGACGTCTCTCTGATAAATACCCTAGTTATGAATTATATTGTAGTTCTAACGGGCGAACCAACCAGAGCGCAGTAATTCCTCATAGTACATTACAATCTGACAATCCGATAGAGCCCTTAAATAAAGGAAAGTAAGGCAACGGCGCCAATACGCCATAATTTTCCCTGCAACGTTTCAGTTGAGTCATCCGACTTCATGGGAAATCGTTGAATTGTACAACGGGGTTGATTCACTCACACCCCTGATAACAATACAACACGCATTGATCAATATTAGCAACGACCACGCCATGGATTGCACCCTCAATTCATCTGTTTTACATTGGTTCTTCGAACACGATTGGTCCCGGGTGTATTCGTTGAATCTAGAAAACACGAAGAGCTGAGCTGAGGTCCCAGTCATCAGCAACGTTGCCAATACATGTATAGAGATGCACTGTCGAATACAGAACACCACAAAATAGTGCTGTTTAACGATTAATTGCGATTAATCGCATCCAAAATAAAAGTTTGCGTTTACAAAATATATGTCTGTGCACTGTATATATTTAAGAAACAATATTATATATTAAAATGAATAAATGTTTACATATAATTTAAAATACATATAAATATTTACATATACTGTACACGCAAATATATTTCCTAAGTATGTGTACGTGTTTATAATTACAAAATAAATATGCACAGTCATATAATATGTAAACACAAACTTTTTATTCTCTGTTGCAATCTCTGCAAATCTACTCCCTCTCTATCCCTCCAAGGACATGTGTCATTTTCTTTTCATTACGTAAAACACACATATATTTTTATCTACATAATATTCTAAAACATATACTGTACATATAATTAATATATTCCATTTTTAACAAAAAAAATCTATAAAATACACAAGTACACATTTTTCTTAAATTATTATTTTTAAATAAGCCATTATGAAAATGACAAAATAATCAAAACAAATGTCCAGGCATAGGGAATTTGGATACATTTTTTTTGCACTGAAAAAGCTGCAAAGTAGACTAGACTTTATGACAAGCGTCTGAGCGACCCAGACTCACTAAAACCTATCCTATCCCAGATCAGAATGAAAGCCAGTCGACCACAACAAGCCAGTGATGGCTGTTTCTAAACCAGTTCAAGTGTCACATGACTTACTGTTCGAAAGTCTGCCTCCTGAAATAGTCTCTCCAGACTAAAATTACTCTACTGCTCTCTTTTACGATGACCCCACTCCAATCACATACACCGAAACACACACACACCCATCGGTGTAAAAGCGGCTCCTTCCCCCTTTAAGGTGCCCAGTTTTATAACTCCATTCAAGCAGATTCTGAGTTCATAAAATGCATAAACAGCTCTCGGTCTGAAAACAATGACTGGCATTATCATCATTTATTGTGCTACACGCCCCATTAGGAGCAGTTGGATGCTTTGACATCAGAGTATGAATGAGTTTCACCAAACCTCTTAAGCACATGTACGTAGACGCTTCCCAGGAAAAAAAAGAGTTGTATTTAGCATTAAGAACATTAGGCTCGTTTTGGAGCATGAAGATAATTTTGCACTTTTGCATTATTTTCATAGCAGTTAAAGAAACAGTTCACCCAAAATTAAAATTCTTTCATCATTTATTCACCCTCATGCCATTTCAAACCTGTATGACTTTCTTTCTTCTGAAGAACATTGAACACCATTGACTTCCATTGTATGAACACAAAGCCACCAAGACATTTCTTCAATATTATCTTCTTTTGTGTTCCACACTATAAATGATGACAGAAATTGTATTTTTGGGTGAACTATCCCTCCAAATACATCCCTCATTCTCTTTCGGTAAAAATGGCATTTGTATATGTGTGTCACTGTGTAAAAAAAACTTTAAATACTAGCATTTATTCAATTTAATATTGATTTCTATGTTTTAAACTATTCTTTTTTAATATTCTAAAATATGTAAATATGACTAATGTTATTTTTTTTAAAGAAAATCATAATGTAATTTAAAATTGTAAAAAAAATTAACATTTCTTAAATTATTAAAATGACAAAAAAATCGAAACAAATGTCCAGAAACCGGGAATTTGCATGACATGAAGATTCTTAATAGCTTAATTTTCTTAATGAAAAATATAACTTTATAACTGAATCTCTATCTATATTCTTGCATATGGTTAGATTTGCCCACAAATCGGTTCCAGGCCTGCACTTTTATTGCTGTTTTTCTGCATCCATGTGTGCAAGTCAACAAGGTTAATGTTTGTAACCTTTACATTAATCTGCCAGAGCTCTTTACCATCGCCTGACTTCCGGCAGCTGGCCCCCGGCAGTTATACACCCTGTGGGAGCAAATGAATGTGCATCCACACATCTGCTCATGACAGCTTACCGTGTGTACATGTGTTTGCACAAGAGCCAAACAAACCCAACAGCACACCTATGATTAACACACACACATACAAATACACTGCATTTCCCTACGGACTCACGGCTCAATATACACATATTTACACACATACAGAGGTAAAAAAATCGCAAGCACTGAAATTAAAAAAGGAAGGCTCTTAGCATCCTGTGTATGTAATTTGGACTCAAAATTACAGACATTAAATTTCTAAATCTATATTCTTCACACTCTTTTCAGCGCACATTTTACCTAAAAATCTTTATAAACAAACTGAGTACTCTGAGCGCTTGCCTTTCCTTTAAACATAAAGTGGAGGAGGTGTGAATTGTCACTGGTCTCACGATTCGATTACAATTATTATGTCAATGATTTGATTCGATATCCCGATGCAACACGATGCGTTGTATCATTAATTAGAAATATTACTATAATTTTCGTCGCCAAACTATATTATTCATTAGTCGTCGACCGATATGGGTTTTTTAATGGCCAATGCCGATATTAAGACAGCACGTGGCCGATAAGAGGCCAAAATAACACAAATGCAATTAAATAAGTAAATGAAAGACACAGAAAATTGGTAAAACAAGCTTGAACACATGAAAAGGTCCACACATGGCATTACATTAAATGTGGGCAGCTAAACATGGCTTATGAATTAAATAAAATAAAAAAAATTAAACATGCTATTGATGTTTACTATGAAATTTTCGTATCTCATCCACCCTTTCATGACCCATTTTACTGTTATATTACATTACTAAGTGGGCAAATGCCTGCTTTACATCTTAGTGGCATTTTTATGAATAAAATGCTAATGTGCTGTATGGTGGCCAAACAGGAAAAATGATCGTGCATTTGTGAACATATATCGGCCGATGCCGATAATTAAAAAAGCCCAAATATCGGCCAATATATTGGCCACGGCAATATATCGGTCTATCATTAGTTTTCATATTAGATAAGACGTAATAACAACACTTTCTACAATAAAACAGTAACCACGGGCATTTGATGTTTAATTGCATGGTTGAATAATCAATCGCGATGCATCATATAATCGATTATTTTTGACAGCTCTATCTAACGTCATAGAGCGCTATAGTGTTGGCCCGGGTCATCGCCGCTGCTGTAAATCCCACAATCCACCTCGAGCACGGAGCTCCCAACGCTGCCGCCAATAAAACCAATACACCTCAACAGCATGACGCTCGGCTTTCTTTGAAAACACGCCAGTAAAAACTACTGCTCTCTGAACATTGATTCACATACATTGTGCATGTTGCCGACAGTAAATCGCAGTGTGAAGACACAAGGACTTTTGTAAAAAGTGGCTACTCGGTTCTTCATGCAGAACATATACAAACACAAACTAGACCTGAATATGGCACAGCTCTTACGAAAATGAACCGTGGTTTAACTGTAGTAACCATAATTTAGTGGTTTTATTTGTAGTAAAACCATATCCACAAATGAACTATGGTCTTACCAAAATCACCATGTTTTAACCATGACATTTGCCGTAAACTGTGATATTACAAACAGTAACCAATCTGACAAAAACAAGCATGGTTACTAGAGATTTACTATAGTAAAACCATGATCAATATCCCTAAGGAAATCTCTCTGTAATACAAACAAACATTGCAAGGAGGAACTTTACGCATAGTCTTATTAATTTGTGAATCTTTCATTCAAAGTTAGATATAAAGATGCTGTTTTGTTTAAAAAAAGAAGTAGGCCTATATACAGAATAATCGTACACACAATTTGTATGTTTGTCTCTTTAGTGTTCTGCAATTATACATGCAAGCGGAAAACATGATGAAAAATAATTTGATCCAGTTCATGAGGGAGAACTTGAAGCATACAGACAGTAAAAAGCCAAAAGGCATGAGAAAATTAAACATAAGTGACATTTGTGATGTCACAAACACACAAACTACCGAAGTATGTGCTTGACCTCACCAATGGCCACAGGGTGATACACAAGTTGTACGTCATGTCAAATGGCGAAAGCATGTTTCTGCTTCTTTTCTCAATCAAATACTTCACAAATTCTGACATCGCTCACTTCTTTAAAACTCATTTTCTCTTTTTTGGCTAATTTTTCAATGAAATGAAAGTGGATGGTGATCAGGGCCTGTGAAGCAACAACTGCATACATTATATATATAATGCATTGCACAATTGTGTGCTATAGAAGTGGTCAACATGAGCAAAAAATTCTCTCTCTATTCTCAAAAATGATTATTGATTTCGCTGCTGACCTTGTATCTCCATATTCAGTGATTTCTATTTTTTTGCCATAAATCATTATTATAAGTCACCCTTTACATTTGTCGCTGGGTTTTGCAAATATATAATCCATAAAAAGTATTAAAAGTGCTTGTCAACTTTGTTTTTTTTTTCTATTTCCTGAAAAACAGCGAATTTGGACATACAAGGTTTCCGAAGGACAGCGACAATATGCAACAAGCATTCAGTCTTCCTAAAATCCCAATATAGCTTAAGTCAAATGTTTACCACATGATACAATTACTAATGACACAAATGTTCATAAAAACAGTCCTTAAAGGGATACTTCACCCAAAAATAAAAATTCTGTCATCATTTACTCACCTTTGAGGTGCTCCAAATCTGTATCAATTTCTTTGTTCTGATGAACAAAGAGAAAGATATTCGGACGAACGCTTGTAACCAAACAGTTCTTGGACCCCATTGACTACCATGGTATGAAAAATTACTTTATATTTTTTGGTTCTGTTGAACACAAAAGAAGATATTTTGAGGAATGTAGGACAGCAAACAGTTCTGGGGCACTTTTGACTACCATTGTATTTTTTCCTGATATGGTAGTCAATGGTGGCCAAGAAGTGTTTGGTTACAAGCATTCGTCCAAATATCTTTCTCTGTGTTCAACCAAACAAAGAAATTTATACAGATTTGAAACAACTAGAGAGCGGGTAATTCATGACAGAATTTTCATTTCTGGGTGAACTATCCTTTTAAAGTATTAGTGATAAAAGATTGAATATGGGCAAACTATTCTTTTCAGCTTTCCTATAAATATAACGAGGAATACATCTGACAAACATATTGAACTGTGGGACTGGATTCGTGGGTTGACTTTTTTACAATACATGCAGATGTGAACAAAAAAACACAGAGAGAGAGAGATACATACCCCTGGTAGAGTCTTCTGTTCATGCAGTGCATTCTGGGCTTTGATGGCTGATTCCCGAGCACAGTAGGTGAGAAACGCACAGCCTGTAAAAATGAGACGAGAATCAGATACAAAGCTGCACACGCCTACACACACACACACACACACACATCCACACTTATAACAAAGCTTCATGTTACGCTTTCATACTGCCATTTATCACAAACAATATCTGCAGGGCAAAGCATAAAGTCGTAAATATTTTTTTTTAACTCTACACAAGCCAGTCAAGTTTATTTCTATAGCGCTTTCACAATTTTCATTGTTGCATGGCAGCTGTACAAAAAACACACTGTGAAACAAACAGCCGATAAATATGGATGAAATAGGAATAATAAAATATAGGAATAGAGAAAAACTACAGTATATATATAAAATGTGTAATATGTGATGCGGTTGCTAAGGTCTTGTGATAGTTGCCTGGGTGGTTGCTAAGGTGATCTGAGTAGCTATGCTGTTGCTAGGGCATTCTGAATGGTTGCTAGGTGTTTGCATCATGGCACAAATCGCAGAGCCTCTCTGTGATAGTCTGAGTTCTGGATATGGCCCGGGACCCTTTCATGTAAATCTATGGGATTTATTTTACCCCATTTTATCAGCCACTACTAGGTGAAAATCCTAAATCTGAGGGCTTAGAAAGTAATAGCTCACCTCTCCTCAACAATCCGCACATTCATGTTCAGAGCACTGCATTCATGTGCAAGATGAATCACGCACCAAAGTTTAATACCTAGTGTCAGGGGTTTGTTCACATCTCTGGGGAGAGTCATTCTACTCAATGATGAAGACATGAATTCAGAGAGGAACAAGAATACTGATGATTCAATTTCAACTATTTGAACATTTTATCCAGACATGTCATCTGTGTCAACGTGAGATACCCCCGCTTCAGTTCTTCAATGGGCCGAGGGGCTCTTTGACCCGGTGTCACAACATCACACAGAGGTCACAGCCCAGAAGCTCTGGCCTGGAGAAAAGGTTCAGGGTCTCACTATTGATCAGGAAAATCAATGAAGACACAGTGGGTCTCCTGAGCGTGTTTTTGCCAAACACCTCAACCAGAAATCTCTTCCGTTCCGAACTGGGTTACGACCCAAGAGAAACCTTTCACTCGTGGTTGGGCTGCCCTGACCTTGTAACCTCAGTTCATCATGTCTAATCCCAAAAGAGCCACTAGCAATGATTTCCAATCGCCATGGTCACACATCCATCACGTCTGTCACTTTCAACTATATGCTAGTGTACTCCTAAATTGACAAATATATGCAATGTACGTTCTTTCTCTAATATGAAAATGGGCAGAAAATATTCAGGGTGCATACATGTGTATATTTTAGACTGCTGCGGGAAAAATGTAAACAGACCATACCAAAATTTCATTTCAAAACAGAATTTCTAGATGTATCGTGGCCATTCCAGTGTTTGTTGTATTTAATTAAAATCAAACCTCAGAAGTGACAAAGTCATCCAACAGCAATGTGAAAGACTGACAGCATGACAAGACACATGAAAACTGTGATAAAATCCAGGTTATCGCATAATTTTTTTTTTTTAACTTTATACATATCTGTTTTATTGCTTAAAAGTGAATATGAACTTCTTTTCTTTGCAGTATTTGAGGTCTGAAAAAATACAGAGCATCTTTTCTGTTATTTTGACCCGTTTCTCCAGTTTTCATTTGCTGCAAATAAATGCAAATAGGAACAATATTTTTATTTGTAATTTGGTAAAACAAAATATTGTTAGTAGCTCACAAAAATGATAATTTCACAAACACATACCTATAAATAGCAAATGAGTAAAACGGTCTCTGAAATGGTAAAAAAAATTAATATACCACTCCAGTTTTGGTTTGTGTGTCTGTATGTATTGTGGTAATTGTCCAGAGTCTGTTGAATTTCAACAAACCGAATGACAAACAGTAATGTGAAAAACTGAGAGCCTGAAAATTGTGGGAAAAAATCTGGCTTATTCCATCATACATTATTTTTTTAACTGATCCCAAAAGGAATGAAAACACATTAGTATTGTGTTGTTTAAACATGAACTTGTTTGCTTTGCATTACTCAAGATCTGTTAACTTTGCATTTTTTTGTTATTTTGACCAGTTTGTCCAATTTCAAGTTTTTGCAAATAAATGCAAATAAAAACATTACTATAAACTGGAATTTGAAAGAAATGTTGTCACCAATGCATAGAATTCAAACAAAAATTTACTTTAAACACATTATAAATAATACACAAAAACTTAAAATAATTTTGGAGTAATCTCTTATTTTTTTCTATGGCTGTATATGTGTGTACTCTTTGTGTTTTTATGTTGTTCCCTTTCGAGAGAGGTCTCTCTACATTGCGTGATATGCTAGGGGAATCCCCTTCTCCAACCTTTACTGAATCCTTATTGAACAACGCCTGTGAAAATAAAATGTAACTGGCCAATGCCGGTCAAGACGGCGCTATATAACTCGCCGTCTGGACAGCATTCCTCAGAATCTTTCTCCTTCACTCACCTTTTGCATGCTGTTAAGGATACGCTTCAGAGAAGAGGAATTCATCGGATCCTTCTGCGCGTGTGTTCCGGTATGCCGATTTGCAACTTATGTACGCACTCACACTGCGTGCTCTGCCTGTGTCTGGCCCATGCAGAGGGGGCTCTCTCTGAGTCTAACTGCCCGCACTGCGAAGACCTTCCGGTGCGGGTGCTTAAGGCTCGGAGAGTCGCCGCCCTCTGAGATTTTGTTAGGCAGCGTCCCGCCGCCACCAGCGAGCCGCCCCTCCCCCCCCCGGGGAGATAAAGAGCTGGACTGCCGTCAGCACTCTCGGCCCCCCGGGTCTCCAGTGTTCTTCGTGCACGAGAGCCTCTGTCCTGCTGATGAAGCTACGGAGATGATCCGGTTTGGCGCTTCGGGAGATGAAGATGAGCTCATGTCGCTAGCGGCTTCAGACAGGGATCTGTCGGGGTCAGAGGAGCTAGTAGCGTTGGAGGAGCGTGCGGAGTGGGATGCCCCTCCCGCGCTTCACGAGGAGCTCGTCCGTGTTCTCACCAGGGCCGTACAAGACCTTGGCCTCGAGTGGAACTCCCCCGACGAGCCGGCAAGGAGTAAGCTGGACACGTGGTTTCTTCAGCCGGGCCGCCGCCCAGAAGAAACGCGCGCCTTTTTTCCCAGATGTCCACAAGGAGGAAGTGAAAGCGTGGTCTGCGCCCCAGTCGGCGCACACACACACCTCAGGATCGGCCATTTCTCCCTGGTGGATGGGGCAGAAGCCCGCGGCTATGCATGCATTCCCACCGTTGAGCAGGCGATTGCGGCGCACCTGGGTCCATCTTCGTCATCGCTGCGATCCGAGGCGGTGCTGCCATCTAAGCCATGCCGGATGACCACCCACATAGCAGAGAAGGCGTATGCCGCCTCTGGGGAGGCTGCCTTTGCACTACACACCATGGCGGACGGCGTTAAGGACCTGTGCGCGGCCACGGATTTCGCGCTTATGGCCACTAAGCGCACAGCCCAAGCCATCGGCCGCACCATGGGCTTCATGGTTGCTCTCCACCGTCACCTGTGGCTGACGCTTACGGATCTCAAGGAGGCGGACAAGAGAGCCCTCCTGAACGCTCCGTTGTCTCCCTCTGGTTTATTCAGGGATGCCGTGGATGCAGTCATCCAACGTTTCACGGAGGATCATAAGAGCTTGCGCGCTATGAGCCAGGTACTCCCCAGACGCCCTGCCCAGCTGTCTTCGTGTCACCGATCCTCATCTGCGTGCTTGGCTCAGAGACCGGTGAAGCAGTCCACGCTCGAGACCCCCTCCACCGCAGCAGCTCCCGAACCGGCGGTTCGCCCCAAACAGTGGCGAGACATGCCCAGGAAACGGCACGGCCCAGGGAAGGACCGTCGCCCAAGGGGAGGTTCGGCGTCGGGCCGAAGCCGAGTTCCTGAAGAGTTCGCTGGGAGGAGGAGTGTGCTCGACGGGGGACCTCCCGCGAAGAGTCCGAGGTTCTCATCTGTCCCCCTAGCAGTTGCGGGCGACACAGATAATGATTGTGTTATGGATGTTGTTGTGTCAAATGTAAAAAAATGCACACATTTTCACAATCAGAGCATTTTCCTCCTCTGATGAACGCAGCAAGCTCGCCGCCTCCGTGCCGCGAGCTGCTGTTGTCTCATCCTGTGCCAAGCTGGTCGCACCCCCGGCTTTACGGCGATGCACCAATCCCTCCTTATGTCCTGTCTCATACTCTGGTTACCGCGAATCAGAGCTCTCTCGGCGGAGCTCGGAGCAGCGCTCGTACACCGCCGCTGAGTCTGCCGACGGCGGCTTCCCCCTCTCGCGGGATAACCCGGAGTGTGCAGAACGAGACGTTGTGTCCCTTGCAGGTTTGCAAGGAAGCATGGCAGTCTATCCCGGGTATCTCGCCCTAGGTGCTGAATATAGTAGAGAACGGCTACTCGCTCCAGTTTCGGAGCAGGCCGCCCTGCTTCAATGGCATGGTCCCGTCCGTAGTCTCCCCGCGGAATATACCGCTGTTGAGACAGGAGATCGACACCCTTCTTGCGAAGCAAGCGATAGAGGTAGTCTCCTCAAGCGAGAGAGAGAGCGGCTTCTACAGCCGCTATTTTGTCGTTCCAAAGAGAGATGGGGGCTTCCGGCCGATTCTAGACCTGAGACCCATCAATTGTGCGCTGTACAAACGCTTTCAGAATGTTGACGAAAAAAAAGATCCTCGCGCAGACTCGGCCAGGCAACTGATTTATTTCAGTGGATATGAAAGTTGCATACTTTCATGTTCAAATAGCCCTTCGCCACAGGCGCTTTCTGAGGTTTGCATTCGAGGGAGCCGCGTACCAATTCATGTTGCTCCCCTTCGGGCTGGCGTTAGCTCCGCGCACTTTTACAAAGATAGTGGATGGGGCTATATCCCATCGGAGAGCGAGCGGTATGCGCATTCTGAATTATTTGTACGATTGGCTAGTTTTAGCCCACTCGCAAGAGATGCTGGATGCCCATGCATGCAGGCTCCATTCGCACATGCTAGAGAGGACACATCCAGCCTGTAAAATCTGGCGAAGGTATTCTGCGAAGACCAGCCCGCTGCTGCACAAATGTCCTGAACAGACACCCCTCTCGACCAAGCCCATGAAGATGCCACAGCTCTAGTAGAGTGGGCCCTAAAATCGATCGGGCAGTCCCACAGCTGCCTGTAGCGACTAATGGCTTAGCCCTCTGCGCTCAGCTAGGTCGTATAGGCGGTGGGGGAGGTGTAGCGTCTAAGCCTATGAGCCTGTAGACGACGCTTTCCACATAGCTTGGATCAGTATGTATTGCGACTTGAGACGGTGATGCGGAATGACAGTATTTGTTTTCGCCCCGTTCAATTCCACTCGTCGAGCTACTAGGCGTCCTTTTTCGCCGGCGGGGGCCCAGCTGTTCCGTGCGCTGCTATCTATCGCCCTTAACATCATTTCTTTGCTGTATGTCCTGCCGCTCTGAGCCTAGCGCGGCATCACAGCTCAGTTCACACTAAAATGTTAGTGGGTATGCAAATTTTTGGGAAAACTTAGGACCATTCGGATTGGGTCCTGCTTGTGCGGTATCCAATGGGCTTGATACTCGTGCTCGCGGCTACGCCCTGTGGCTGAAGGGGGAGGTTTTTCTCCTCTTTTATCCTGATCATGCGGGGGAGCGCTAGTTTTCACTCTTTGCTGTTCTCACGGCGTGATTTTATTCGGTTCCCCTAGCGTTTCACGCAATGTAGAGAGACCTCTCTCGAAAGGGAATGTCTCCGGTTACTGTCGTAACCTCGGTTCCCTGAGTGGAGGGAACGAGACATTGCGTAAACCGCCGTGTCGCGTGTACAGATCGTCGCGCTCTAATGTTTCAGTCGTAAGATTCTGAGGAATGCGGTCCACGCCCCTAAGCGCCATCTTGACCGGCATTGGCCAGTTACATTTTATTTTTACTGGCGTTGTTCAATAAGGATTCAGTAAAGGTTGGAGAAGGGGATTCCCCTAGCATTTCACGCAATGTCTCGTTCCCTCCTCTCAGGGAACCGATGTTACAGCAGTAATCGGAGACGTTTTCCAGTACAACTATCTAAACGTCCTTCAATCCAGATACGTTCACATCATAAGGAAAACGACTGAAGATATTGGATTGGATTAGCTCAATCCAGAACTAGGCTTTAGTTAAATTAAATTATATTCAAGTCATTTTTAAAAACATACTTAAAAAAACATTACAGTGTGCACCTTGAGACAAAACAATCGCACTGATATATTTTAAGATTTTAATCAAGTTAGTCATTTAAGTTAGTATGGGACTATAGGCTTAAATCCTGTCCGGGGAAACGGCCTCATTAAGTCTTGTTTACTGAGAAATGTTTTAAAATGAATTAATACATGCTTAAAACACGAAAAATTATACGTCAGTGGGGTTAGAAAAATGGCAGTTGTTTTTTTCTTGTGTTAAGCCGAAAAAAGTAAATGTGTCTTGATTCAGAAATTTAGATATTTGTACTGGAAAACAACTTTTTTAGATTATTATCTATATTGTTAAAATAATACCTATATTGATCAAATAATACATATAAAGCTAACACACAGCTGACAAATAAAAAAACTAAAGAAGACGTAAACACTGGTCCAGCAGCAGCCTCTTTCTTTCAATCTTCATATCAACCATTCGAGAACATTAAGACACGAATGAATTATATTCTGACTAATAACTATTGGATTTCATTTTATAGGTTCTCAACGATAAACAAATAAAAAATATTAAAGCAAAAGCAGATCTAAAACAGCGAATCCTGTTCATTTTCTCCTCCATGGTTCTGACAACAATATTTACACAGCTCGTGTATAATTGGTATGTAATGATTGTGGTCATATAGAAGCAGAAGTCTAGCGTAACCTGTAAACCTTAATTAAACCGATCACTTTCAGATGAATCCAAACCAAACCTCTGAGCAAAAGCCACGAGTCAAGAGTGCATCGACCAGCTCATGTAGAACTAATCACAAACAAACACACACAAGCACGCACACGCACGCGCACGCACGCACGCGCACACACACACACACACATTCTAACATCTCTGATATGGTTTCCTGATGTACACCTGAGTCTATCACTGTAAAAAATATTGTCGGTTCAACTTAAAAAAAATAAGTTACCTGGTTGCTTTAAAATTTTGAGTTAATTCAACTTAAAAAAATATTAGTCAACTCAACGAGTTTAGTCAAGTCAATGAGAAATTCCTTAAATTAACTAATGTTTTTAAGTTGAACCAACAAAAAAAGGAATCATTTTTTACAGTCTAAACAGGAACATTACAGTACGGTATACAGGAAATGAACTGCATCTCACATCACATCCCGTATTTTTTTACAAATTATCATTAGCCTTTAGGTTATGATGCAGCTCAACAACCTGCTCTGTTTATTGGCTTTAGGAAAAGCAAACATCAAAGTTGTGATTGGGTACATGGACAGTATGGCACAACTGCGATGCACACAGAATGAAAACACAGCATTTGGCCTTATACAAGGCGGGATTACACGCAGAGCAATTTAAGATAGGGACGGAAAATTGGATTCAGCGCGTGTTATTCGATGCATGTGCTATCCCTGTTGTATCGGGCATGGATCAATACAGAACTCTGGGAGCAGAAAATGATGGTTATCTCCTTATCATTTTCCATTAAAATCCTATTTGATAACACATTTTATCACAGTACGGTGGGGCGGGGAGAGAGGGATCGAGAAAGAAAAAGAAAACGATAGGGAGATGGAGCTATAGGCAGATTTTTGTGGCCCTAA
This sequence comes from Triplophysa rosa, assembly GCF_024868665.1. Classification (NCBI taxonomy): domain Eukaryota; kingdom Metazoa; phylum Chordata; class Actinopteri; order Cypriniformes; family Nemacheilidae; genus Triplophysa; species Triplophysa rosa. The sequence goes on along the minus strand of NC_079894.1, from coordinate 26,874,440 downwards.
AACAACTTTATATTTTCGGTCTCCCCACCAAACGCTCCCGCGCTGGATTACGGACTATAAATTATATTAAAATCTCCCTATTGTAGTAATTTCATTTCCTCCCCTAAAATAAATCTCACCCTGCAAACACAAAGCACCGGCAGCCAGGAGCTTGTGAACACCCTAAAATATAGCCAAAGAAATTATTCTTGAATTAAACGACTCTATTGGCAATTATTCATGTGTGTTTTAAATACACGTGTCTCCGACTTCATTATGTTAACGGATTAAACCGACAAGAGCTTTAGGACAGGAACAAATTAAGACGAGTCTTTCTACGCAATTTGTAAGAACATTTTACCTAAAAATAACGCTTGATGTAAAACTAGATGTTTACATTTTCTGAAGGAAAATGTTTAAATCCACAAATTTATTTAAACACTCATGAAGAAATCATAATGCGGTTACATGGTTAAAGCATGCTGGAAGAATCCCGTTGAAGGTTTTTATCTCCATGTGATTGAAAAGCAAATAACAGCCTCTTAGGCTTGGCTACCCCAAGTCCCCGGAGTGCCTCCATTTCATTTACATTACGCAGCTATTAAGTTATATAGCTTTACATTATATACAGCGTATGTGTCCAATAATGCACTCGTAACATTTCTTTGAGCCGAAGGGTACTAATGTGCACTTTAGATGTGTTGTGTGTATACGCTTATGAGCTGCCTGTCCGATCATTTGTCCGTCTGATCAATTTCCTTGAAGACGAGCCCTAATGAGGACCTGAAAGTCTCAACACGTGTGAGATTTGTTTTAAGGTGATGCGTGTTGTAGACTATGTGTTGGAGCCCGACATAACATGGACTAAAGTTAAATAATGCATTTGGGGCAAAACCTAAATCTTTTAAAAGTGAGTTTTGTCTACATTATCCTTAAATTAAAGGGATAGTTCTTCCAAAAATGAAAATTCTGTTATCATTTACTCACGATAAAACCTGTTTGACTTTCTTTGTTCTGTTGATCACAAAAGAAGATACTTTAAAGAAAGTTGGAGACCACACAGTTGTAAAACTAAAAACTACAAACTAGAGGTGCACCGATTGACCGGACAGAGATCGGAATCGGACGGTTTTTCGTATGATCAGCTGGACCGGTGACCGGCCGGTCAGTCTCACGTCTCGCCGAATTCCAAGCCGATCTTCTGTTGCCCGTGATGCGGGCAAGAACGTCACAGCCGTCAGTACACTCAAAGCCGCAAGTAAACATGTAAACGTGCGCGCGCACAGCTTGTCTTTCACGGCTCGTTCATACTCGCATGTGTGTCCACCGGTACCGGTCTCTGCTGACTGACGCGCATCTCTCATGTCTGCTGACTGCACGCGCGTGCACACGCATCATGTAACGTTACTGCACAGACTGTAGTTTATCTCTCGCTGCTCCGTATACATGGGTATATGCTAACAGTGATGCTATTAGCATCATGCTAAACTCTGACACATGCTAAACTCATATTGAAGTCGTTCACTCTGTGTAAAACAAACTTAAATTCCATTCATCCTGATTCCTTGTCTTACGTTAAAACTGTGGTCATTTCACCTAGGTAAAATGACATTCAACACGACGTCTACTTGTTTTTAAAAATCCAAAATATAAAAAAATGAATAAATCAACCAATATATGTTATGTATATCTGATTGAGTTCTTTACTAACACAAAAACCTGCAAATACATATACATCTTTAGAGTAGAATTCACTCATAAGATTTTTTACTTTTTTTATTGAAGTTGCAGCAAAAATCAACCCACTTCTTTTAATACTACAGACACAAGATAAAGACAATTTATTTTACATTTCAGAAAAAATGAAATAAAGCAATGTTAGTTTCATAAACAGAAACAGACAAGAATAAAGTTGAAGTATTTTATTGTTATCTTAGATTTTTGTGAGATGAGTACAAAAATGAAAAAGGTAAATTAAGTGACATGTTTAGTTATCTTTTATTATTTGTATTTCTTTTCAGTCACAGAGTTATTCAATTTAAGAGTTGTTTGGGAAAGAGAAGATTCTGTAATTTAATGCAGCTTGGAGAACTGCATTTTTGGAAATTGTAATGTTCAATCATTTATTCAATGAAAATAAAAAAATGTGTATTGAAGAAAAGTTATTATGGTTTTATATACAGTATACTGTCAATTATAGTTTGTGGATAGAAAATCGGAATCTGCAAAAATCGGAATCGGCAGGTTTCACTTGTAATAAAATCGGAAATCGGAATCGGCAAAGAAAATTGCAATCGGTGCATCTCTACTACAAACATTCTGTTTTGATTTCTTGGGGACTTTAAAGCGGCGGTTTTGAATCCCCTGAACACAACACACTGAACACATCTGAACTGACAAATCTGATTTTGGATTAGCAATTTATTAGAGCTATGGCTATTTTTTAAGCAACATTGAGTCGCTCTTCTTAAGAGAACCCATACAAAAAAAAAACAATTAAAAAAAACTTTAATCTCGATTTCTTCACTGAGTTTGTCATAGAGCATTCTGGGATTGTCTTTGTGAAGGACACACGCATACCCTAGAATTTGGCCAAAACTAGAAATCATATTCATGTCGCCATCATTTTGAAACAGCCTCCTGTGATGCCTTAAAATGCTGCCTACGTTCCATAAAGCTGGCTGCAGAAGAGCCAACATATTTTTAATGAGGTCAAGCATCCATAAAGGATACCGCACAAATAAGTCAAATAAAAGAGTTAGAAATCGAGAATATTGACAACGATTCTGTATGTCATAACACAGCTTAGCCTGAAGGTCTATATCACACAATCCACGTTCATTACCCATAATGCCCTTCAGCAAAACCAATATTCCTCATTACATATTTTACACCTTGACAACACAATACTAAACAGTGATCTAAACGTCAAATCTCACCAAAGATCCTCGCAGATGTTAGTTTGAGTAATAAGCTTCTCCGTACATACCCTGCAGTCGCTATCCTTTATTGACAGTTTGACTAAACGTGTGTGTGCTTGTCCGTAAACGCTGGTCAAAAGGAAAGCATCAGTGGTTTTGTGTGTATTCAATGGCAGTCGATGACTTCTTTTGAGTTCTGCAGAAGAACGAAAGTCATACAGGTTTGGAATAACATGAGGGTGAGTAAATGATGACAGAATTTTCATGCTCGAGTGAACTTTCCCTTTAAGGCCCTCTGGTTGAGAAACACTGAGCTAGACCAACCTGAGGCCAGTCTGGGAGACCAGTCTAAATAGCCCAGACCAGCTGAGGACCAGTTTAGGTCGTTTAGCAGGGTTTTGAAACAGATCCATCAAATTCTGGATTTTATAGATTTTTTCAGCCTACACACTAAAAAGAATGTTGGGTTATTTTCACATCAGCATTGGGTCAAAATAGGGACGAACCTAACCCATTGGGTTGTAAATTACCTACTGTACAATATACTGGGTTATTTCAACTCAAAATGCTGGGTTGTTTTAACCCATTGAGGGTCAAATATAAACATTGTTGGGTTGTTCCCTTTCTGACCCAATGCTTGGTTGAAAATAAGCCAGCATTTTAAATAACCCAAAGACAGACATGAACAGTGTGTATGTGGCATTGTTTTTATATCCCGGTGGGGAGCTAAACCTGAACGCACACCAACACATGGGGACTCGTGTCACCGTGAGGGACCAAAATTGAGGTCCTCATGGGCTAAAAAGCTTATAAATTGTACAGAACGATATATATTTTTAAATCTAAAAATGTAAACAGTTTTATATGATCTTTAAGTTTAGGGGATAAAATATACAGTTTGTACAGTATAAAAATCATTACGCCTATGAACTGTCCCCACGGAGATAATAAATAAGACGTGTGTGTGTGTGTTTGTGTGTGTGTGTGTGTGAGAGAGAGAGAGAGAGAGAGAGAGAGAGAGAGAGAGAGAGAGAGAGAGAGAGAGAGAGAGCATTTGAGTGTATGACAGGCCTCCAGCGCTGAATCATCCTCCCTCTCTCAATCTCCTATGGGCATAAACTATTATTCATGTGTGCTGTGTCTGTGTGTGTGCGTGTCTGAGCGTGACAGAAAGGAAATATTTCAAGCAAAAGAGAGGAGGGGGCTCACAGATACTCACAGAGGAGTATGTTTCTTTAAATGGGTTTTCAAGATCAATTAACATGTCGTTTTTATGTTGTCCTTCACTATCAAATTCAGTAATGATAGAAAGGTGAACTGGAATCTGTCAATTGTAAATGAAAGGTGTCTGCGTTAGAGGAATATAATATCTATGAATTTCATGCCGAGCTGTTCAGCTCAAGCTTCAGGCTAAGAAGAACTAAGAAGAAATCAATGCAAAAATAACACTATTCTGTTTTGCTTCCCAATGGAAAGAAAAATCACAAATGAGATCTCCTAAAAGTCTCAAGTGTTTCTCCTAGACAGCAACGAGTTCAAACTGAAACTCCCAGATCTCCTCTTTCACAAAAGATCCCAACAAAGACTCGCATTTGTCAAGAGAATGCCATGAAGTGTGCCATGAAAAGCCAAATATTTGAACTCAAACATTTCTCATCAAAACCTAATCTGAGCTACACATCTCATTTTATTGAAAGTGGATCTATATCACTACTATAAATATTATAAACAATCATACCCTGTGTGCATACCGTGAATTTGGATGAGATTTGGTTTTGGGTACAAACCACACACTCAAATCCCACATTTCAAACGAGACCCATTTTAGGTATGCGCACTGAAGTTGTAATGTCTCTGATTTCTTGTGCATAAACAAAAAGGTTAAATGTTTAATTTCATTTAGCAGAGAGGTGCGCATGTCACACACAGGGAGCTCTTAGTGTGCATCATCTGCACGCTGAGCGTAGCTGCCCTACTTCTGTGAGAGCACACAAAAATATGAGATGATACACAAGTGGGAGTGACCACAATGCATCCAACATCCTTTTTATTAGCGCAAAACCGCACACAGGCTGAACACGACCACAAAAACACAAGCATCAGAAACAGACCATGTTACCCCCTAAGCGATGTCATTTCTGTCAATATCAAATTCGTTTTGAATGACATCTGACAGCCTGCATTGATTGAAATCAGCTGCAATTATACTGGCTGTATCAATTCAGTGTGGAACAGACAAGGGCTGCGCACTGTATAAATATTAAATCTAGTATATTCAAAACATGCTTGATGTCTTCGGTATAAGTAAACAAAGGTACACAATGTTTTTCTATCACCCTAACATAGGATAACCGGGTGAACGAGCATACAATGCATTAGTGGATCGCATGAGAGAAAAAATCATGCAACTCTACGAAGGAGGTTTGAATGACATCTGATGAAAATCAGATTGCAATCACTCTCTCTTTGGTTCAGTATTTTGCAAGAGAGCGCAACGGGTGAAAAAAAAACACGAGTAAGACAAGAACGCACACTGCGCGTAAAGAATAAACACATGCGCAACAGAACACGTTTTATGTTTATCATTTACGTAAACAGTGCCTGACATTACTGTTTTCTCTACGTCATATCAAAGAATGCACGGCAAACATGTTATCAAAGCGCTAAACACCCATTACGAAGCATCATTACCTTTGTGCATGCCAGTATAACGGTCCTTGAGGACCGTCAGTTCGTGGATCTTCCCAAACTGCTCGAAGAGAGGTTTGAGGTCCTTCTCCTCGAGATTGCGCGGGATCTGTCCTATAAAGAGCTTGATGGCATCCTGGTCTTTCATGGTGCCGTTGTCGGAGTGGATGGAGATGGGCTCGGAGCCGTTCATGGGCTTGGCGAAGGTGATGTGCGCGTATTGGGGCTGGTGCGGGATCAGGAGCAGTGGTGCCGCTGCCTGGCTCGGTACCGCCCCCGGTCCGGTGAAGAGCAGGCTGGCGTGGGCAGGATGAGGATGCTGCTGGTGCTGCTGCTGAGGATGCTGCTGCCTTCTCGCTTCAGTCTGGGTGAATCTAGCCATTCTGCGCGCGGCGGAGAGCGCGATGATGATAACAACATACACACGCACGCACACGCGCTGGGAGAGAGTACGCGCTCAGCTGGAAACGCGACGCTCGCTTTCTATTCGACGCGTGTCACGCTCGCGCCGCCCGAGTCTGACTCGAGGAGGAGGTTGAGAGAGGTGCGCGGTCACGACTCACATAAGCGGCCCCGTAGCGCCACCTGCCGACCATAACTTTGACACAAAGAAATGAGCACAATGGGTTACGATGCAAACAATACATACTAAAAAAGGCAACTAATTAACTGGAATCGTTTTTGGAAACTATAATGGTCTCTCTGGGTGTCTACTGGTAATGTGTTGGGTTCTATTGGTGGGATGTTATCTGGCGTAATGTTATGTTTTAACAGCTGGTGGCTCATAATGATATTTGTAATGAGATATTTGTAATTATTAGAATTTCCGAAGGTTATACATTATAAATAGGCATTTTAAATTAGAAAACAACTTGAACTGACATATCATAAAATATATTGGTGCGATTGTTTTGTCTCATCTCAAGATGCATACAGTAATGTTTTTTTTTGTAAAGTATGTTTTAAAAACTAAGGTCTAGTCCTGATTTAAACTAATCCCTGTCCGGATAACCGCCCCATATGTAATAAGAAAATCTGATTTACAAGCAAATTCTCAAGACCTGTCAGTACATTAACACTACTCCGCAGAACAAGTTACATATCTATTGTATTTTATCATTTTGTTAGTTTCTATCATTTTACATGATCTTTTTTCTATAGGCTATACTTTTTTTCGTTGTTCTAAAATGGATTGCTGCTTTGCAACAATGCAAAACTATTATAACACTGTAAAACATATCTGAATTGAAATGTTTGAACCTAATGGCCAAAAGCTAGTAGTACACGACCTAACAACAAAATCTGAAATGATAAAGTGTCGAAAGACAAAGTATATCTGTAACATTTCACCATAGTCACATGCAAACAATTCAGCTGCTTTTTGACAACACTTTGCCTAAAATTAGCCTGAAACACAGCATAACATGGTTACGAGACCGCAGATTCTGGTTTATATTCATCACATCTTTAATCTGTTAAGCACAGTTTTACTACAAACAAAACAACAAAGCAATGGCTATTGTATGTAAATCCATGGTAACTAGTTCAACCTAAAAATGTAGAGGATTTCCATGAAATGGCTTTTAAATTCTATACACAAAGAGCCATTTTCTAAAAATCTAAGTGAATTTGAACATTTCCAGCACTGACAGTATTTGTAACAAAACAGTAATCAATTCACCAAAACATGCTTACAACACTTTCACTATAACAAAACCATGGTAAATATTCCTATGGGTCTTTTTGAACACAAATTTGCAACTAATATAATCTAAATAAATGCTCTCTTTCAATTTAAACACCCATTATGAACAACCAAAGGCAACTATCGTGTAATACAGTAGAACAGCTCAAAAAATGAAAATGTCTTCTCCCATCAACGCGCTACACTCACCACCACTGACGTCACAGGCAATTGTGCGCATCAGAGCCCCACGCAGTACGCACATTCTCAATTACGTTGCCTGGCGTACCAACAGTCAACAGCGATTGAGCGGTGAAGCACACGATCTTGCTTTTACCGACACTTTTGACTAGCGGTTTATTTTGAAAGTCGATCATGTCGGTGAATTACGCCGCCGATCTCTCTCCGTATGCGGATAAAGGTATCTGCGGTCTCCCTGAGGTAATGTTTACATCTGTTAGCACGATAGCTAGAATTAGCTTCGTGCACATCAGCGTCATTTAAACATTATGTCAATCTTTATTCATTTCTTTGAACATATGCACAGGGTATACACGTGTAACAATACAAAGTGCAGATGTGCACGGAGACAGTGCGAAATAAACACATCAAAACAGCGCAGATGTAAACAGGCACAGTAAAAAAATACAAAAAAACATGATTGATTTCATATTAATACGCCATAGTGCTTAGCAAGTAGAAACCGCCTGTAAACTAAACAGGTGTCACATTTTGTATCTTTTTTTAGCACTGTTTGTTGCACACATTTGTATACATAAATATGGGAATATGTATGTTATTATACTTTAGATTCGGTAACAACCAGCGATTGCACATACTCATAAGGTGTACCTGTAGTTTGCTTTGGATAAAAGCATATGTCAAATGCATAAATGTAAATGTAGGTATTTATGAAAGGGTTATGTTGTTAGATTACTTCTTTCAGTGTGCTAGCTATGTAAAAATGTATATGTGAGGCAAAACATTTAGTTTATTTTGTATGAAGTAGTTGAACTTTACGTTCGCTGATGTTTGGCTTATAGCTGGCTCATGCACACCTGTATATTTGTGTGTTTTTGCAGATATTTGACAGCCCAGAGGAGTTAAAGACTAAAGTCGAGACTTTGGTCCAGTGGATCAGGGACTCTCAGTACATGGTCATACATTCAGGGGCTGGAATCAGCACCTCAACAGGGATCCCAGACTTCAGGTAACACACACACACTTTTATGATGGATGGATGAATGTGTTTTTATTTGGAGCTTGAGCATTTTGGGTCCTATATTGTAACTGTATGTATAAAAAGTAAAACAACAGAAAACATTGCACATAAATGAATCTACAAACACACGTAAAAATTCTGGTCCACTTTTTAACAATCATCTCAAATTCAATGCATGTTTTGATTTGACTTGTATCCAACTTTTGGCATATAAGTATAGAAGTATAAGCAATCCACTACTAGGAATAAAGCATGAGGTATAATCCATTGGAAGCAGTCCACCAACGTTAACCACAACCTCAGATTTCTCAGCCAAAAAAGATCCTTGTTTGGCTTCCATATTTGTTTTGCTTTAGTTTGTGTGTGTGTGGTTTATCCAAAGTTAACTGTTTAAACACAATTCACATGTGTCAAAGTGTTAAAAATGGCTTAGTGGTTGCTCCTCCTTCATTTATGCCGTAATGGGACCATATTATTATGGGACTCTTAGAAAGTGACTGATGTGTGAGCTTTATCAAGTTAATGTTTGTGGTAACGGCAGAGGGCTGTCACTAGAGGACGGTATAGAGTAAGAAGTGCAAAAACATCTGATGCTTGTGAGGAATATACTGCTTACTGAAAGCTACTCAGTCTGTGGAGTATCATTGTTCATTTATTTTTTTAACCATCGTTTTTGTCAATCCAAATCAAATAGTACATCCAAAAGACATTAAAAATCATGCCTGTTAATAGATTACTGCCTGTTTATTTATGGTCAAGCACATTTCTTTGTATGATGTAGGTCTAGTGTTCTCTGTTTTATACTCATGTTTGTATTACTCTCACACAGAAATGGTTCTGTCGTCTTTGCCCATTACAATCACTGCCATAAAGAAAGACCAATTATTTAAGACCATAACCATTTTTTATAATTAACAACACTTATTTTAATTACTGTCAAACAGCCTCTGTACTGACGTTTCTGTATGAAACATAAAGTTGCCGTTCACGTCAGGTACTTACTGTATCTTTACAAGTCCAATGACGTCAAACTGATATTGTGAAATTGTGCTCAACTTATTCATCAATATTATAAGCTTACCAATGTGAGTGTAAGGAGAGAGTTTTCAACACTGATTCAATCCCGTCTTACTAAAGGTTACAATGAGTGTGTGTGGTTTGCTTTTCTTCGCTCAGCCATGTTGACCTCATTTCAGTTTGGTTTACTTTCACACTTGCGTTTGATCTGCAATTGTCTGATGTTTGATGAATTTTAGAGGTGATTTCAGTGGGATGCAGAAATAGAAATTCGGTCATTATTCATGTACGCTGAAGTTATTTTTATTAAAGAAAAGTATTACAGTTAGTATTGTTTTGTGCATTTATTACAATTCAGTGTTACTATATGAAAAATACAATACAGCCTGGATTTTCATGCCTTTGTTATAAACAACATGAGGTTGAGTAAATTGAATTGCTTACACTGTTGTGATAGTTATTCTTTTAATACACGTGCAAATCATTGGTTCTGCCCCACACATTTTCAAGTGTTTGATGTTGTAATATATAAGTTTCATCCGACTGGGAGTGCACCGGAATCTTCTTCCAGTTTCTTTTACCTGTTCGAACAATCTTACGAGGATGCTGTGCAGTCTTTCAGGAGTGGAGAGCCGAGTTTAGGAAAAAAGATGGCTGACCGCCTGACGCATATTGCACACACAAAAGTAAATCGCGAACTTTCTCAAAATGGAAAATTCCCATCTTTTTGGCTGGCTTTGTGCAATTTCTGGGAGTCAGAGAGTGCATGCTTTCATCAGTCCAGTGTGAGACCAAGTTCACAGGCTTTTTAGCACCAGAACTAATCCTGCCTGGACTGGTCAAAGTTGAAAGTAAATGAAAGATTGTAATTTAAAAGTTTTATTTTGAGAAAAAGTGTTTGAGACGAGAATTATTTTAGGCCCCCCCCATACCATTTTTTCTTTTGTTCAGATAAACATGCATCCACATGTATCAATTAAGGTTTGGTCTCTAGTGTGTACATTGGGCGATTATTGGATAGAATAAGCAGAAAAGTAGACCAGGCTTTATGCTGTTGGTTTTACTAGACTATAGAGCTGTTGCAGGGTTCCTATCTAGTACGTGTATCCAAGTATACAAACAGAAAAGTGATGCAGATATTGCTGTCTGTGTATATGTGTTTATTTTATGTTAATGTAAAGGTGCACAGGAGTAAGACCCAAACTGAGTAAATTACTCTATTATAGGGCTGTGCAATATATCAAAATATCGCAAATGTGCATATCGCAATATTTAGCAATAACTGAATTTAATTATTATAAACATTCAAAAAGCTACGTATAGACTACTTTGGATGACGTTAACAAGGCTGGTCCAAAAGAACTTCCTGTTTCAGTTTTTTAACACTACACACTAGTTGCAACTAACAGACCATTTTTAACCGAATCAAAATGTTAAACGAATATCTTAGTTTCAATTATAAATTTGAGATTTAAAATAAATAAAACTGAAACCGGAAGTGCTTAAGTTCTGGACCAGTGTTTACATCTTGCGAAGTGTTCTATAGTCTATAAGTTTTAGGTTGATATGCAGATAGAAAAATAAATATTGTATCGCATAGGGCTGTCACGATTATTAAATAATCGTCTCATCGCGATTGTTTGACCTCATCGCGATGGTTTCAGATCATCGCAATTATTGCACATCTCTATAGAAGACACTAGGGGGAGCTGTAGTGCATCTGCATATTGCATATTTTATTGTATATATTGTAACTAAAGCATGGTGATACTTGTAAAATGTACCACCACAACACAATCACTTAAAAAAAAACTAAAGCATATACCATAAAAATAACCCGCAGTACAATTTCATATTATTTCAGTGTGAAAACCAGTCTACCAAAATCCCATTAACATAGAAGTAAACTTTTATTGTAGTCTTGCAGTGAGAAAAAAACAGACTAGAAGCTTTTCTATGACTGATAGTATTTTAATGGGGGCTTCAATTCACTCCTGATCAATTTACTTAATTTACAAGTATTTGGCGGTTGTATTATTGACAGGTAAAAGCCTACACCTTAAATGTGATGACCCAATTTTTCCTATGTATTGCCAAGAAAAAGAACATAGTCTTTATATTCAGAACAATATGGTCGTTTCAAAGCTGAATAAAAAATGTATGAGAATTGAGTCAAAGCTCTAAAACAGACAATTAATCGTCATAATCGCAATGATTTATTAGACAATTAATCCTCAGCCAAATTTCATAACCGTGACAGCCCTATCGAATATCGCATTATTTAGCATGCTGTCGCATATCGCATTTTTCTTTAATATCACACAGCCCTACTCTATTATAATGGATGTCTTACAGTTGTCCCTCCAAGCTTCTCCATCTGGAGTTTGATTCATTGAAAGGCTCTCTGCCCTCCTACTGTTCACCAAGATGAGCAAAACCATATCTCTGTCATCTGAGATTCAGAGCAGCTCCGTCCAGGAGCGTTCACAGAATAACATCAGCGGGACACACAGGAGGGGATGACAGTGGGATTGTGAAATCATTTTGAGTTTTTCCCCTAAAGTCCACTTAGAATGTTACTTAAGGTTACTTGCACAAAACACCGTTTTTTAACCTTTTTCTCAAAGCCTGGTCTGAAACATAGCATGCGACTGAAGTTTGTGATTTTTGACCCTACACAAGTACGTAGAATAAAAGCGATCTTTTGTAAAAAGTAAACTTTTTATACGCCAGTGTCTGTTTTTATTTTAGTATCACTTTAATTAGGAATTTTTTAATGATCGAGGAGAAGAATGGGATGCGTTTGATATTACGATGTTTGTGTGTTTTTTTGTTAGAGGTCCTAATGGAGTGTGGACGATGGAGGAGAGAGGAGAGACGCCTCACTTCAACACCACATTTGAGGACGCACGTCCGAGTCTCACCCACTTGGCCCTGCTGCAGCTCCAGAGAGCTGGACATCTCAAATACCTCATCAGTCAGAACGTGGACGGCCTTCACTTGCGCTCCGGATTTCCCAGGTGATCATCATGTATATTGCACACAGAAATGGGCAAAAGCTTTCTCAGAATGCCAGGGTGTAATCGTACTAAGCTGTGATTGGCTTGTTGTGTTTAGTGCACAGAAGTCAAAGTGCACAGGTTTTTAATCCATCACGTCACAAAGTGTGACACTTAGCAAGCAAATGGATATTCACAAACAAAATTGGTGTATTCCTGGTTGGCGAAATGCCTCCAGCTGGTCCAGTATCAGTTTGCAGTTTCTACTGTCTTTGATCTGTTGAACCTGTTTCTAGTCAGGTTCACACTCAGCATTTTGGTTAATTGAAATTGCAATAATTTAAGCAATTAAAATATAAGCTTAAATATCATTTAAAAAACAAAAATTAGAAATGTTGCCTTAGCTTAAATGAGTTTAGGTTGAGGCACATCAATTATTAACTGGAAGCAAATAACAAGTAAACTAAAACTGAAATTAAAAAAAAAATTGTAACAAATCTTCCAGTTTGCATTTAAATGCACATCCCACTTCCAACACAAAAGCACAAACATATTAGACAGTGAATCAACAGACATGTTTTCAATCGATTTCACATGCACAGTTCTGCCGTGTATAAACGCCCTTATGTTTTGGACAACATTTAATGATTCGATTGGTTAGTTGACCTCCATCTTGTGTGTGATGCCTCGTGCTGAACTGCTGATTGACTCTTGTTGTTTTCAGCCGCTGTCAGTGAATGAAATCAACATGTTTTGTTCTGGGTGGATGAGTCACGGCTTTTAATTTTAATTTATCATGTTGGCATGAGTTGGGTGAATGTAATTATGTCGTATTGGTTTTTGGTTATTTTTTTATGTTTTGTATTTGAATATGAATGAGCTACAGATGAAATCACGTGTTGATAAAAATCAGTTAAATGGACGTTATGGACTTATTGGAGCTTTGACAGCATGTGTGAAGTGTTCCTTTAAATGTTGTTGTACACCTAATTCTGGTTGTTAAAGAGATAGTTTGCAAAACTCATTATTTTTTCACCTTTATGTTATTGACATGACTTCTGCAGAACACAAAAAATAGATGTTTTGCGAAAAGTGCTTTTGTGCCCTGCCCATACAATGGAAGTCAACAGTTACCAATAATTTTCAAAATATCTTCTTTTTTATTTAGCAAGAGAAAGTCATACTAAAATACAATAGTCCAGTGGCTTTGTAAATATAACCAAAATAAACAGCTATGTTAACTTAATAAAATCTTTTAAAATCATTTAAGCGATTTTTTACATTTACATAATTATTTAAGTTTATTTAATGAAAAGAAATGAGTATTTAATAAAAAATATATATCTTTAATATACACTTCATATTTTGGGTGAATTCTAATAGAAGTATTTTAGTTACTCAAATTTTTTGCTTACATTTACTCACTTTAATAGTACATTTCATTGATTTCACACATTTAAAATGTACTACTTTTTTGTTTTTGTTGAGAAAATCGCAGTTAATCTTTTTACAGTGCAAGTTTGCAATGACATGAAGTCATTGTGAACCATCCGTTTAAATCCTTCCACATCCTAATAGCTTATTTCTTTATTTTCTCATATTTTATCTTTTAGGGATCGACTCTCAGAACTTCACGGGAACATGTTTGTTGAAGAATGTGAGAAATGTGGCAAGTATGTTGTGCATCATTTTTGACATACATGTTACATTCTAATCCGACCTGTTGTTTGTAATAAGACCGTTCTCTTCATAGTGTTATTAAGCAGGTGTTTTTAAAACATTTTTCGTACAATTTTTTTAAATATTACACTTTTCAAATGATTGTAAGAGTGTAATGGGTGTCTAAATAGAATAGATGACTGAATCGATTAAACTTCAAACATCAAATGAAACCTTTTCTGGAAATGGAAGCACATCAGAAATACCTGTCATTTCATCTAAAGGCTCATACCTTCCTCAAACGTTTGGAAAGAAGTTGGTTAAAGAGTTAAGTTGTCAATATGTTTGTATTTGAAAACATGTGGTGCTCATGCAACTACATTGTCTATTGAGTCTAGCTCGTGTCACACCCCAGCGCTGGACACAAATGTAGCTAAATTGTCTTTTCCCTGAAGCTGTACAAGTTTACTCCTAAAACAAGACAGATATCGATTCATCTTTATTTGTTCACTGCAGATTGTATGTTTGACATTGATGTAGATGGAGTATTGATTGAGTATGTGTATCATAGTTCTGCCTCTGACAGAGAAACCCTTTGAGAACAGCGCGCTATCGATCGCACACCAAACTCTTTATCAAAGGTGGAAACTGACCTTGTGCAGGTTTTCTCGTTGCGATAAGCAGTTTTGCTCTGGACTGTTTCAGACAATACGTTCGGGACACAGTAATTGGAGTGATGGGACTGAAGCCAACCGGACGCTACTGTGATGTCACACGTTCCAGGGGACTCAGATCCTGCAGGTAACATTAAAAAGGGAGGAATCAGATGATAATATTCAGTGTTCCAGCGTTGAAACCGATATTGACGCACTGCTGTGGTGATGCGAACCAATAAATGTCAATTGCAAAGCAACGGCGAAAGACGTCTGTCTGACGCTTGTAAACTAAAAATGTCAAAATAGCTCATGCCTTCTGTGTGCGCCCCCTCAGATTACTGTAGCTATTACTCATAGGTGTGTGTGTGTTCTCTCGGCAGAGGCAAACTGATCAGCACTATATTGGACTGGGAGGACTCGCTGCCTGACAGAGACCTCAACAGAGCAGAAGAAGCGTGCAGGTACGGAAGATGAATATCCTGAGAATAACAGAGAGATAGAAGTGAAGTGTCTAACTAAACACAAGAGAATATATTTTGAGAAAGGTCTCTCTATGTGGTCCGGTGTTCACACAATGAAAGTTAACAGGGCTCAGTGTTGTTTGGTTATCAACGTTCTTCAAAATATCTTCTTTTGTGTTCTGCAGAAAGAAAGAAACTCATACAGGTTCAAAATGACACGAGGGTGAGTATATGTATGGCGTTAGAAAAACTATGTGAGCGTGTAAACACAGCGCGCAAGCAGATTACAGCTGCGCGGGCACACTGAAAACGCTCGCGCGTAAAATCTAAACCTGTAGAGATCGCAAGTCTCTAACTTGAACACAAAAACCAAGATTGTGCACGTAAATCAAGACTTGCGAGGGGAAATAACAAACCCCCGAGTCAAAGCAGTCGCTCGCGCACAGTATTGACTACACGCGCAAGTGCTACTCTACTCTAGTCAAAATGACTCGTGAGCTGGGATTCTTCACGCGCGCGCGAGTCATTTTGACTTTGGCACTAAGGGGGCGGGACACTGCGATTTTGTGACAACAAATGCCATTGGCCCTGCTCCTTTCTGGAACTCCCGTTGTGATTGGCTGTTGCTGCCGCCCTCAAGTCGATGACAGAACAGGAGAGATGGCAGGAAATTGGGGAAAATAGGATCTAAGGAATTCACATTAAGTAATATTTTATATGTTGGCCCAAATGCAGGTAAACGAATGAGTGCAGTAAGGAGATTTATTAGAAACACTGGGTTAATATAAAAAAATCAATTTATATGAAAGCCCTTCAGCTCTGCATTCAGCCATAGCAAATGTGCATTACCAGTGGTCACCTTTTTGTATAAGTCAGCAAAATAGATTAGTAAAATGTGTTATGATATAACGTTATATTACAATTTAACATAGACCTAAGGATTTTTAACATCAACCCTGATACTACAGTCTTGTCATCACTTCAAGAGTGCAGAAGGACCCACAGCATGTCAGCTGCTGAAGACTGGGCCGTTGGTGAAAGCGCTAGCATTAGCTAATGCTAAAGATTCGACATGTTTTACTTACATTTTACGTCACAATCTGTACAAATATCCCCAGTGTTTATCTAATCTTTATCAAAAATACGAGCTCGAAGGCTGCTTGCATTCGGCAAAGCCTTTGTATGCACTGCCTAACAAACAAAAAACTCGGGCATTTACCATTGTGCATACAGGAAAATATTTCTGCGCATTTAAGTTCTTTTATTTGCCGTTTAATTAAACTATTTGTAAATGAGTAACAACAGGTTTTTTTTATTACATCTTCATTGATAAATTGAAGATACAGGCTGATTCAGTCCTTGAATTATGTTTATTTGTTAAATTTAAATCAAAGGCAGCAATGCCAAAAAGTGAGAGTTCGCTCTTTTGTGTTGTTATAATGATGCCATTGTTTTACGGTGTGCTATACAGATTTTTTTCATTATGTTTTTACAGTTGTGAGGTGTGCAAGGTGCCCCTTCAATGAACCCAATGGCCCCCTCACTTACGCCCTATAGCGCCAATTCTGCCTGGACCGTCACGTCGGAGGATTTAAACGCGGAACATCGAAAACGTTAAATTATAATATTATATACAGTATATATGAAGAGTATGGTAACTCCGTTTTGAATTTTTTTTTAAACGGACTTATCTCATTTTGGAACCAAACTCTATATCATAACACATTTTACTAATCTATTTTACTGACTTATCTACAAAAAGGTGACCACTGGTAATGCACATTTGCTATGGCTGAATGCAGAGCTGAAGGGCTTTCATATAAATAGATTTTTTGTTATATTAACCCAGTGTTTTTAATAAATCTCCTTACTGCACACATTCATTTTCCTGCATTTGGGCCAACATATAAAATATTACTTAATGTGAATTCCTTAGATCCTATTTTCCCCAATTTCCTGCCATCTCTCCTGTTCTGTCATCGACTTGAGGGCGGCAGCAACAGCCAATCACAACGGGAGTTCCAGAAAGGAGCAGGGCCAATGGCATTTGTTGTCACAAAATCGCAGTGTCCCGCCCCCTTAGTGCCAAAGTCAAAATTACTCGCGCGCGTGAAGAATCCCAGCTCGCGCACGCGTAGAGTAGCACTTGCGCATGTAGTCAATACTGTGCGCGAGCGACTGCTTTGACTCGGGGGTTTGTTATTTCCCCTCGCAAGTCTTGATTTACGTGCACAATCTTGGTTTTTGTGTTCAAGTTAGAGATTTGCGATCTCTACAGGTTTACATTTTACGCGCGAGCGTTTTCGGTGTGCCCGCGCAGCTGTAATCTGCTTGCGCGCTGTGTTTACACGCTCACATAGTTTTGTCCAACTTCTAACGTCATACATATAGCTGGGACGATATCTCGTGTCATTTTTGTGCTCAGTTTCTCGATGAACTACGGTTAAATGCCACCACATCCAAAAGCCAGAGGGCACTCTCGCTCAGAAACTCAGAATATGGGACACAGAATAAGAATGATTTGCACACATAAGCTGTGTCGGAATTCATCCCCTATCTCCTATATAGTGCAGTATTTCGGGTGTCCGCCATTTTGTAGTGTTGTCCGATTTCATTCCTTCTAAAGCCCGATTTTTACTTCTGCATCGGACCTACGCCGTAGGCTACGTGTCGGTTTTCATTTATACTTCTACGTCGTTGTCCGCGTCTTCAGGCAATCACCATTAGGCATCAGTGTCCACGCGCGTGTTGCTTGTATAACCAAGACAAGAGCCGAAGAAGCAGCAGCTCGTTTGAGAAGCATTAGCAGTGATGGCGGCAGTCACTTTTGTTGCAGATTTGAGATGTTAAATACAGAAGCACAAATAATTTACTTAGATAATTCATTCGGAAATGCGTTTGAGTAAACATGACTCTATCGCAGAGGTTTTTTTTACCTGAGGGAAGGGTTCAAACAGACCAATCACAGCGCTTGCGGTCCGTGTTGAGTTGGCGCGTTGTTACATTTTTGGAGAGGTGTGCGTCAGGCTACAGCATAGGGTACGCGGCTCTACATAGGCTACAGCGTAGGTCCGACGCAGAACCATAAATTGGGCTTAAGGCTGCCTCTGAAATCGCATACTGTGACAGTACGTTAAAACAGTGCGTTCTATATAGTATGAGTGGGAGTAGTATGAATACATTTCAGACATACTGCGTCCTCCATGTTTTATGGTCATGTGACCCTTATGCTCTTTGACCTGTGATGTATTAACAACAACCTATACGTGAGCGTTTATAAAAACATAATTTAGTCACGAGAAATTAATTTATTGGCACTTACATTAAAAACGGACATCCGCCTTCAAGTTTTCCGTTATATTTATTTGATTTACTTTTGAAATTTGACAGTTGCTCAGCTCCTGTGGCATCATGGGATAGATAAGTGTCCATCCACTCGGAAGTAGTAGACCATCCGGGTATTTCTCGCCTACTGTTTTTTTGCATACTGAAGTTCCGGACATGACATACTATTCATGACTCATACTCATTTTCCCTTACTATATAGTATGGAAGTAGGCGATTTCGGATGCAGCCTAACTCATTCCCTACATTTGTTCACTATTTTTTACCCACAATGCACTCTGATTTTGAGTGTACATTCACTCACTCCCTATTTCTCCTGAAACAACGCGAATTTGTACATGTGATTGTTCTTGTTGACAGTAAGTTTCTATGTTTTAAAAATAAACAGTTTAAATTAATGTTATAGATGTGTTGTAATTTAAATACATAAAACAATTTTATTAAACATATGTGATACTCTTGAGTAGTTAGTGACAAACAGTTGTTTTGTTCTCTTTATTATAAACTAATACAGTAAACATGACAAATAAGGTGAAAATGAACTTTACCATTTAACAAAATAAAGCCTAACAGGTGTAATACAAACAGTATGACGAATGTCCGCAACAGTACTGTCAGCCGCAGTGTATACTTCACTCATTTTCAATCACTTATTCCCCATATAGTGGACTATTTATAATTCCCTATATGGGGAATAGTGAACGAGTGAACGAATTCGGACGCAGCTTTAGTTCCAGGAAATGCTTTAGTTCCAGGAAATGCCAATGGTTATATTCTATCGCTGTTCTTCAAACCTTTTCATGTATTTTCATGATAATAAAGTATATTTGTAATGATGATGTTTAACGAGTGTTGCTTTTTTAAATGCACGTCAATCTCGTAGTGCAGTCATCCTAAAAAGGCGGACCGCGGAGCAGGTAAATGGACACACAACAGTAAACAAAATGCAGCAATATTAAAGCTTTTGTATCTGTCAGTCTGTTTACTGTTTGCTATGTTTCCAACCTTTCAACCAGATTTGTGGTATTTTATGAACCATAACGTTTTTATCTACATTTAGCATTAGCATTATGGATCAGCATGTAAACATTTGTGACCCTGTGAAAACCCAGGCTGAAGTCTCATAATCTAATTAATTATTACATAATCAAAGATTAATTTCAAGCATTCATTTCACTACGATTTCAATCTTTTAAATGGCATTATTCAGTCAATATTGAAGATATTGTTGTTATATTTTCACAATATTCTGTAGGATTAGACTTCTGCTGGGTTTTCACAAGCACAGGGGCAGACTGACCAGTAGGACACCTACGGCCTATGGCCTTCACCAGGGGCGCTCCGGCCTTCTGGAGTATTGTAACTTTTCCGTTAATGTATGGGGCCGGAATGTACGCTTGGGCCGTCAGACGGACGTTATTAACGCGAATACACGCAACGCGAGTAGGGTCACATTTTGTAATGAACAACGTTCTAATTGGGAAATTATTTAAAGATAGAAGTAGTTCTGGTATGAATGGCATGAAAAGGCTAATTAAGTAAGTAAATTTGTTTTCTGTTTATGATGAGAGTATTTTAATTGTTACATTACATTTGCTGTTTGTATGTTGTCAGTCGTTTTTTATTTACAAATATTAATTATCAGACTTCTATTAAGAGGGCATTCTAGCCACAGAGCCTACAATACATACATACGGTGGATATCAAGATATAAAATAAATGGCCTGATAAAAGATCATATCTTTATACAGTATATCCAACTGGGCTAAATTGATTAACTATTTATTTATTTTCCAAAACATATTGTCCGGACCTCCATTTGAAAGAAAATATAAAGACCAGACCTCTTGGAACTTTAATTCTATACCCCTGGCATTGTGAATTTAGATCGAGCAGTACTGATCCAAGAGCAGTAGTTCACGGAAGAACTCTTCCGAAGCCTTTGCGATTTCAGAATCGTCCTATAGGTATGATTATTGTAAATCGCGATATATACCGTCACAGCAATAACAGTCAAAAGTAGGTTTAGGTGGACGAAAAAAGGGAAAATACAGCAGTATAATTTTTCCAGCCAACACCACATGGTCCCACAGCAGAGCACAGACTCTGGGCGGATACGCCTGCGCGGTCATGTCTGGATCAGAGGCATGTGAGAAACCCTGAATGCACGGCACTCTGGGATTGGCAACATTAGAGACAGAGTGTTCGGGTGAAATCAGGGTGATCCCGTTGAGTTTTCCGAGAACACACGAGACCAGAAATCCAATCAGACTTCTGTTCAGACTTATTAATGTGTCATTTTTACTTGTACTGTTTTCCACTTTCCAATTCCCTCTCTTATGGTGTGAGGTCACTCGAGGTTTAAAAGAGACTCGTAATCGTTCATTTTCTTAAGATCTTGCTTCAAATGTTCTTCATGTGCTCCTCAAGCGAATGAAGTACAAATAAAACAGAATTTCTGACAAGCCCGGATACAAGGGTGAGGAGAAGATACAAACCTTTTTTTAGCTGGTAAAACGTAGTTCATCTTTAGTTCTGCTTCGTAACATATTCGTTTTTAAAAGAAATAAAATTCTGTTATTGAGGCAGCACATAAAAGATCAGAGCGTTCAATACGGTCTCCTTACTTCACCCCGATTCACAATGGTAAGCTTATAAATAATAAAGGCTTATAAATACCCCAAACCCTTTAATATTAGCAAAAGTAACAGGAGCTTTTGCCTGAATAAACATCACATAGATACTGACTAATGAGATGACATAATGGTGTTAATGGTCTTTATCTATTATGAAAGAGGTGAATTAGAGATTGTGTGTTGTATGAAAAATGCTTTTGTTTCCAATATAATAAGCCCCTAAAATTAGCATCAAAAAGGCAACTAATGTTATAATTGACCATGAATGGATGTAAATGATTGTTTATTCACTGTACAGTATAATGACCTCCTTCAAGGTTTTGGAGGTGAATTTAAGCTGTTAATGAAAGCTTATATAACGCTGCCACATGTTGCAAATGTTCAACCAAAATGCCTTGAATCTTTGGCGAGTGCAGTGGTATTTTTCAAAATATCTTCTTTTGTGTTCCACTGAAGAAAGAATCTAATCATCGCTGCCCTTCCCAAAAAATAAAAAACTCGAATTATAGACATACGAGGTTCCAGAAGGGCAGCAGCAATATACAGGTTTTGAATTACGTGAGAGGAATAAATGATGACAACATTTATTTTTATTTATTCAGTCATTCTAACACATGAACAGAACACAGAGGCTGTTATCGTGAGTCTTGTTGTCATTTATTTGGTCCGTAATGAACATTTTGAACAACGCTGTGCACATCTCTCCTCTATCAGGCGAGCAGACCTGGCCTTGACGTTGGGTACTTCTCTGCAAATTAAACCTAGTGGAGATCTGCCTCTGTTAACCAAACGCACTGGAGGGAAAGTGGTTATAGTCAACCTTCAGACTACCAAACACGTAAGTTCAACTCAATCATCTTGAGAAGAGTTGCAGCTGATGTAGAGCATTCCAAGTTTTGAGATATTATAGTTTGGTTTTATTGTAGTTTTATTATTTATGTTTTAAATGGGATTTTATTGTTTTTTAATTTTTCATGTTATTTTTATTTTATTTTAACAATTTTGTCGTGCGCTTTTGTCAATGTATTATTTATACATGTTTATTTTTATATAAACGTTTCTTTTTACTTTAGTTTTAGTTTAGTTTTCATTTTAATTCATTTTTATTATTTATTTGTTTAATTATTTTATTTATTTAATAGTTTTAGTGCATCAAAGCTATTTAAGTTTATGTGTGAGGAATTTTCTTCCAGTTTAATTTGTTAAATCATATTTAGGCTTATATTTGATTTCAGTAAACAGATTTGAATAGTTTTAGTGTTAATAAACTATAATAACCTTGGTTGTGTTACAGTGAGCTCTGTTGTGACACTTTTGAGCTCTGTATCATACTGAGCAACACTGAACTAAACTTTGTCCTTTCATTCTCATTATGAAAATACATTTTATTAAGAGGCTTTAAAGCTCAATTCATCATCGTTGGGGTGGATTTAGTTTTTAAGCTTGTTTCGTTTGCCTGTCGGCTTATTTCTGAATACATCATGTCACCAGAAATGTTTGAAAGCATTAATCCTGTTTGTTTTATACCGCATCTCTATCGGTCCGTGTTTGACTCATGTTTTAAGGCTCTTTTGCCATCAGACCTCATTGCTTTTGCTTCATATCAACATTTCCAAATTGGATTATTTTGGCAAATCTCTTCTGAAGTTAAAACACTGACACACATGCAGAGTTATAATAGTTTTGATTTAAGTTTTATTAATATTTTTAATTAGCTTTTATTTTTAATTTTTTTATGTATTTATTTTTATTTAAGATTAATTTATTTTTATTTTATTATTATAATTTTAGTGCTTTAAATTTATTTCAGTTTATTTTTGAGGCAACATTTCAATTATTCCCTAAGTTTAGTTTTTCCCAATCAATTTTAGGTCAATATTAATTTTGATTTCAATTAACAGAAAAGTTTTCAAAGTTTTAGTTTTAGTAAACTGAAATAACCTTGCACATGCTGCTTGTTTTATTGCCACTTTCCTTGCACAACAGGCCTCACGAGCACAAATTTATTTAGAAAGTGTTTTGGTTATTCAGTAGAAAGGTCTTTTTTTCTTTAAATAATGTGCTTTTCTTAAAACGAAAGTTTGCCATAATTTATTTACCCTTATGCTGTTCCAAAATGTCATGGAACCAAAAATGGGATTGGAATGACATGATGCATGAGTAAATGAGTCTTAAATGATAACCTTGTCTTCGTTTTAGGTAAAAATGTAAAAAAAATTCAGGTTGCTTCTACTTAACTTTGTTAATCTGTTTTTATAGGACAAGCATGCACACCTGCGTATCTACGGCTACGTCGATGAAGTCATGGGTCAGATGATGAAACTTCTGGAATTGGAGATTCCTGATTGGACGGGGCCGACGCTGTGCGAGACTTCAGGTGGAGACCTGGACATCCTTCCATTTGGAGCTTGGAAAAAGGAGGTCAAGATTGAGCTGAAGATAGAAGAAAATAAAGACGCAGTCCCGAAGACAAGAAAGAAGAGAAAGGCGGACAGCGAGAGAAATGTGGAGAAGGATGTTAAGGTAGAAAAAGAGGTGAAAAAAGAGGACAAAGAAGCAACATCAGCAAAGAAACATAAAGATGATGTCTCCAGTGACTCTATACCAATCAAGACACAGAACTTGCGTTCTTTAAACGGCTCCTCCCACAATTCTCTCTGTTTTTCTGATGTAAATAGCACAGTAACGGAACCTTCAGATGAAAATAAAAACACAGACGAGTGCTCTTCATAGAGAACACTGACAAAAGCTGAATAACAACACTCAGACCACCACTGGCTCTTCTGTCGTTTCAAATCTCCTGCATAATTTGCTTCCAAACACACCTGAACCAGCTTTCTTCTTAATAAAACATCATGCTCATGTTTAGTTCATGTATTTATCTTAGCCTACGTCTCAGACTGAAAGACCGAAATCTAGTATTTTAGATACTACAGTAAGTGCCCGTAGGGATGCAGTGTGTTTTGTAGGGATATCAATCAGATAAGGAAAGTGATGTCATAGAACTGTGATTGTGCAATATTACTGATAGCTACTGTAGTGGACAGATTGGGCGGGGTAGTGCATAGACCATCATTTTTGTTCATCTCAATAAGGTAAAATTGGTCAAAAACATGCTCTGCTCATATTCTACCCCATATTGCGCATAAAGACGCATTTAAAGGAATAGTTTAAATGAAAATTCTGAAATTTATTCATCCTCATGTAGATCTAAACCTGTGGTTTTGTGTTCATGGGATGGAAGTCAATGGGGTTCAGTGTTGTTTGGTTACTGTAGCAAGGTTCAATAAAACGGAAGGAAGGAGGCGAGAACCGGCGAACATTTAACAAACTTTAATAAAATAAATAAATAATAACACGGAAATAAAACAGGCCAGCAGCCCCTCGTGGACAACTGCCGGCAACACGAACGTAAACAAAACTTAACTAATGTCCGGGCCCGGTCCTCTCTTGCCGTATTCTCCTGCCGTTCGTCCTTTTATGCTTCCGATCTCCTCCGTGAGAGATACGAGGCCGGAATGACGCCCAGCTGACACTCATTATCAATCGCGTCCCGGCCTCGCTTCCTCCTCCCATGGCTCTCTTCACGCCTCCCTCGTCACATACCCCCATCGCCCCTCACAGGCCGGGGGGTACCCACGAGACTGTGCTTACTCCCCCCCCCGGGGGGCCAGTCTCAACGGTATGGACAGACGAGACTCGCTCCTCCTCCGCCCCCTGGCAGCCGGCGATGGCTCCTCCGGATGTGGGCAGCCATGGCAAGCGGGGCTGACTCCTTCGCTCCCTCCCGGAAGGCAGCCACCCCACCTCAGACCCAGGGGCACGGCAGCGAGGTCCTCGTGTCCTGGTGGCCGGCGGTGGCTCCTCCGACCGAGGGCAGCCGGCAGCAGGTCCCCCGCTTCCTACTCCTCCCCGATCCGGCAGACGGTAGCAGGCTCCGGCACAAGGCAAGCGGGGCTGACCTCTCCACTCCCTCGCGGACGGCAGCCACCCCACCTCGACCCAGGCACACGGCAGCGAGCTCTTCGTCCCACCCGGGCACACGCTCCAGCACCACCGCCTCGGGCAGCCGCTCGCGGACATCCCTTGTCCGCGCTACCTGAACTCTTCAGCACCGCGATCCCCCTCAGCGGCGAGGACTTTTTGACAGCATGTCCCTCCTTCCTCCCGGGTTTTGGCACCAATGTAGCAAGGTTCAATAAAACGGGAAGGAAGGAGGCGGGAACCGGCGAACATTTAACAAACTTTAATAAAATAAATAAACAATAACATGGAAATAAAACAGGGTGGCAGCCCCTTGCGGACGACTGCCGGCAACACGAACATAAACAAAACTTAACTAATGTCCGGGCCCGGTCCTCTCTCGCCGTATTCTCCTGCCGTTCGTCCTTTTATGCTTCCGATCTCCTCCGTGAGAGATACGAGGCTGGAATGACGCCCAGCTGACACTCATTATCAATCGCGTCCCGGCCTCTCTTCCTCCTCCCAAGGCTCTCGTCACGCCTCCCTCGTCACAGTTACCGATGTTCTTCAGAATGTCTGCAGAAGAAAGCTGGATTTGGAATAACATGAGGGTAAATAAATGATCAGAGAATTTAAATGTTGAACGAACTATCCCGTTCTATACCATAGAGGTTTTATGCAAAATGACATTACTGTGACTAGTTTAAGTTTATGGAAGGTGTAAAATTGGGGGATGAAAAGTACTTTCATTCAAATAAAATGCTTTTCTGCAAAATGCAAAACTGATTGAATAGTCCTAAAACAAGCCTCATTGTCTTTACACAAAACAGATTTCATTTCATTTTTGTGTGAAACTCTTAAAAAAGTGAGAATAGTGATGTTTTTCTGTGTGTTTGGAGAGGTCGTGAGCTGTTGAACTGTTTGTTTAACACTGATGCTTTAAAACGATGTTCCCTGTGCAGTTTATTTCTTTTATCTTTAACTGTATGATGTGTTTATTTTTTGCCTTTCTACCTTTTTTTATGAAGACTTGACATATATACATAAACAAGGCAGTGAAACTGTCACCTTTTGCCTGTGTCATTTTTAAGATGCAAGCGGTGTTCCAAAACCTAGGGAGCAGCCTATCAAGACTACATTCATCGTCGGCACACTTCCGACTTCAGGCTTCATCACACTGCCATTCCAGATAAGTCACACATGAGGTTATGTTTCGGTTGTGCCTTAAAAGGCAGCTGGCTACACGCAGTAGGTTATGTTTGCCCAGTTTCTCTTTTGATCATGTGACAGAAGCCAGCAGTGCTGGTGATGCCGCGACAGCAGGCCTCTGTAGTCTCTCTTTGAAAGTACAGCATTAAATTTCCAAGGGCTTTAGAGATGGATGGTGACTGTCTCTTGACACTTTTCTCCTCTGGTTTGATGAGAGGGGACAATGGAAGTCAAGCATGCATCATGTCCCCAAGGTGCCATTTGAACCGGTTTGACAGTCCTCTTGTAATCAAGCCACTTCTGAAAGAAAAGGCCTCTCTCCCTCTCGTGTCTTCGCCAGCAGAAAAAAAACACGCTTGTGCTGGAACGCAGTGTAAAACAACAAAGCCAACGGGAAAACTTCAGCTCTGGAAGGCTTGGTAAGCACAGAGGCTTCGTACCCTGCATTCAGATTGTTCGAGGGACAAGAA
Source organism: Triplophysa rosa (assembly GCF_024868665.1). Lineage (NCBI taxonomy): Eukaryota > Metazoa > Chordata > Actinopteri > Cypriniformes > Nemacheilidae > Triplophysa > Triplophysa rosa. Next base: position 26,847,531 of record NC_079894.1, on the reverse strand, counting down.
CTAGTGTTCCAGTAAATTCAGCGTTATGATCAACGATTAATGAAAGCTGGACAGAGAACTTTGACAGTCAAAGTAATCGTGCTTGCTGTGTTGTCCTGGATTTCTTCCAGAGTTTCTACAAGGGTCTGTTAAATGCTTAAAGTTTGCAGAGGTTGTGCAGTTCAGAGCTTTTAGTCAACAAAAAATCAATTCATCATCAATTTTGTTTAATTGTTTTAGGGAAGGACCATGTAATGTTCTAAATTAACAATGAGTTCATGAAATATTTAATAGCAAGCATAACCCCTAAAGGTTGTTACGTAGTCTTATTAGGGGCCAGGTATTATTCTTCTTCTTCCCCATGGTAGTCTATGGTAGCCCTATGAACCGTACATAGGAAAATGGTGAAACTTGGCACACTCATAGTGGTGGTACTCATTAGTCACGTGACCAAGTATTGGGTCTCTAGCACTCACTCTATAGCACCACCAGCAGTTCAAATATGCACTTTTCAAACAGCTGTAACTGTTGAACCCATTGATGTACAGAAATTCTACTCTGCACATGTTATGCACTCGTCACGCTCATCGCATTACATGCGTTACACTAAGACTCCGCCCGTTACAGTAGCGGCCATCTAGAAAAATACAGTATTGTTTTTTCGTTACTAGTCCTAGAAATTGTGACCGATTGTCACGAAAGTTGGCTCACTTGATCTTTGGACTGTGCCGCATAGTAGTGATGCTCCGAAATTGAGATTTTCAAAAAAATGGATCTTAGGCCGTATCTCAAACATTTATCGATCTATCGGTACAAAACTTTGTACGCTTCATTGACACCTCGGACTGGGGGTCCTTGCCAAAATGGGGAACAGTGCTACCTATGGGTCACGAGATTTGAAAAATGGCTCTTTTTGCACGTCACTTTTGAAATGTTTGTCAGAAAACCGAGATCTCGGCATCTACGGATTGATGCCGTCATACGCATCATGCCGGATCGTACGATTACAATTCTGTCATGATTGGATGATCGGCCTGTCCGCCATTTTGAAATTTGTCATCAATCGTGATATCTTTAGAACTGTATTATATATCACCACCAAATTTTACACGCGTCACCGAATTATAGTCCCAAACGTACCCTTGAAGTTGCAAGACAGGGCCACCTAGTGTTGGTGAGATATTACGCTTTTATATAATTGGTTATAACCCTTGAACGCTGCTGGATTTAACATGCCAACAGAATGGCACACCTGATAAATCGCAAGCCTCTGTTACAAGAGGTTGCGGGTCCAAATCTCGTGTTGCGCATTTATACATTTCAGTTTGCAAGTATGTGCACAAATAGTGCAAGTATGTTAACAAACGAAATGTAATGTCATTTTAGTAATGAAATAAAATAAAATATAGTGCAATGCATGTAGTGCAACTTAAAGTGGTTTATAATATGTGTAAATATATACAAACTGTATAATATATGTACTGCTTGCAGTTCTTGTTTTTAATTATTATTAAAAAACCGGAGGACAACCACGAATACAAGTGTGATATTATTTGGTCACATTTCACTTGGGAACCAATTTGGACACAGTGTAGGTCTTATGCAAAACATTGTGTATGTAACATATGTTAATTGGCTAATAAATATAACGTATGTCGTCACGACTAAATGATGCTGTAACCGACCCTTTGTCGTCAACATAAAATTTATTAAACGATTTTAATCATAAAACACATTAAATAGGCAAACTCAAGCATAAGAGTTCTGTATAATCTGCACGTATTTTTAACAATATGTGAATACATTAACAAATCCAGAAAAACCTGTAATTTTACTGACCCAAAAAGAGATTTTTTATGTAGGCTACATTTAGCAGAGAACATCTCTACAACATTTCTTTTTCATTTAAGACTTCCAGTGGATTTTATGGGTCTTTAAAAAACTTTACCTCTTTTTATTGTCCATTTATAAAAAATAATTTGCCTGACAAAAAGTCAGGCCACTTTTTGAATCTAGAGCAGTTGACAGTTTATTGGTTTCCATGACAACAAATATCATAACGAAAAGTTAGCCAGAGGTCCATCAGCCTTCAGTTTTTTGTCTTAAATCAGACCGATCTAAGATTTTAAGCAACTGACTGAAAACAGATTTACGCAACCGGCCCTAGAATTCGACGTTAGACATACTGTTGAGGGAAATAGAAACGTTTTTTTTAATAGTAAGATCAATTAACATGTTTCTGTCGAACAACATAAACGTTATTGCCATCCGAACAACTGAAGAATAAAAAGACAAAGCTTCAAATTTGTCTTCACACACATAAAATGCCAAGACACGTGGTTGTGATCGATAAGAATCTAAAATAAAGCAATAAGCCCCAAGAAGCAGGGGGTTGCAGTGCATTTTATAGCGTCGCGGAGTGCCTAAAACAAGCTTAAGCCTGGCTCAGACTACAGGAGTTTTAAAATCCTGACAGATTTCAAATTCTGGTTGCAGCACACACATAAGGAGAATCTTAACAGATTCTCTTATTTAAAATCTTAAACCTGGCTCAGACTACAGGAGTTTTAAAATCCGGAAAGATTAAAAATTCTGGTTGCAGCACACACATAAGGAGAATCTTGACAGATTATTTTATTTAAAATCTTAAACAAGCTCACACTCATCAGTGTACAACTAAATTACACATATTTTACATATCCATAGGATATGCAGTTTTGTAAAAGGAGCTAATAGTAACCGTTTTAATGGGTTTACTATTTTTAGATGTTGACATCACATCTACATTTGAATCTCTTTTTCAAGCACTACAAAAATAGGTTTGCCCTTTGTAAACTTGCATTTATGAATGTGAAATGTCCAGATAAGAAAATGTTGGGGCGTAAAGTTGTGTTTATAAATAAGCCTAAAGGTAGCAAGTGCAAAAATAAAAATTTAGAAAGTTTGATTGGAAGTTTTTTTATTTCATAATTGCACATCAAAAGACATCCGACACCCAAACTACAGGATAATATTAAGATTATCATACCAGAGGACGCCTCTTAAGTCATCTCACCGGGAAACAGAAGTAAACAAAGGGACATCGCAAAGTTAATTTCACGTGATCTCACCTGGCAACGGTTGTGTAACGTCTCTGTCGCTCTCTGAATGATTCTCTGTCTGTCTGTCCAAAGCCGCGGGAACGTATTTTGAGCAGGGGGTGCTATAATGCTTTTTGCTAGGGCTGAAGTTATGACTGTGCTTTGGGCGAGCCGCTTAAGTTTAATGTTAATAAATAACGGAAGAAAAAAAAGGTCTCTGCCAAGAATAAAGATGAATGCCAATGTGATTATAAGATACAGCATAAAAACAAACACATAAACGCATGTTATCTGTATGCCTATAGCCAAATAACAATCTGTTGAACGAAACTACAAGCTGCGCGTTAACTTACCCGCTACATTTAAAACCGGCGCGACTTCTCCCCAGCTCTTTTCCTTATCTGTGCGGTTGTGGTGTGTTTTGGAGGATACATTATATAGACAATCATGTTGTTCCTCCATCTCCGCTGTCCAACGTACCCTTGCAGGAGCTTTCGCGGTCGACATTTTTAAAGGTCTGTCAGTCACCTCCGTCACCTTGCAGATGTGCCTCTCATTGGCTGTTGCGAAAGTACCAACGTCATCACCCCGATTTAAAATCCTAAATATCAAACATGTTTGATATGATCGGGGTGGCCCCGATTTCTCTCGGAGCAGATCGGGAGGTGTAAGATTCAATCTGTGAACGCCTCACATTACATGATAATCTGGACCGAACCTCGGACCCGATCGAGGTTCTGGACCCGATTTTTTCAAAGATTCTCGGGAGGGGAAATCGGGGTAAATTCTGGCCGAGAATCCTGTAATCTGAGCCAGGCTTTAGCGGTTATAAAATGCCCTTTAGAACTCAGCTCAGCCAATCAGAATCTAGGACCAGAACTGACCGTTTTATAAACACCATTATGACATCATAGCGGATTACTCACTGAAAAGCCACGATGAAGGTTGTGAGAGTAGCTATGAGATAGCGGCGTTTTGCTTTTCTCTGATTCTTTTTACTTAAATGGGTATGAGGAAGATAGCGTACAGCGTGTCTTTTGGCCGCTCAAAGCTTTGTGCTGAGTTCGAGAACGAATGGATGCACTTGGAGGCGAAGGTCGAGCGGCAGCGGACGTGCGGGAAGTCATCTTTTCCAGCTCCTGCGCCCAACCTCGGCTGTGATATTGAAGAGCCCATGGATTGGACAGACAGCAGTGAAGCAACACGGATGAGTACCTTGATGTCCACCACCAGCAACCCAAAAGCTTCATTTTCCAGAGCGATTTCGAGACCACGCACCTACATTTACAGGAGCACCGTGATGTCCACAAAGATCAGGTCAAATGCTTCATTGTCCAGAGGTTCATCGTCCAGAGGGATTTTAAGATGTACCTTAGTTCGCAAGAGCCCGAGAACCTGGCCCTTGTATTCCTCACTCTTGGATTGAACAGACAGCAGTGGAGGAACACAGCTGAGTACCTTGATGTCCACCAACAACCAGTCAAATGCTTCATCGTCCAGAAGTCCATGTAACTTCACTTACAAGAGCCTGAGCAGAGCACCTTGATGTCCACCATCAACTCAAATGCGTCATCGTCCAGAGCGACTTTAAGATGTAGCCTAATTCACAAGAGTCCGAGAACCTGGCCCATGGATTGGACAGACACGACTGAACACGGCTCCAGCAACATCAAGTCATGAGCTTCATTGTCCAGAAGTCCATGTAACTTCACTTACAAGAGCACGGGCAAAACAACATCAAGTCAGATGTTTCATCATCCAGAGCGATTTTAGTACGATGTAACTTCCTTTATGGAGCTCAAGCCACTATGTGCCATATCCGAATGTGCGACGCAAATAAAGTGCCTCTGATCCCTTACTGAGAAACTCAAGGTACGGCCTGACCTGAAGAGACCAGACCTATGGAAAACAGCCTCCACCTCTGCACGGGATATTGTGAAGCAGCATGTGAAACGTTCCTTAAAAAGATTCACCAGATTTACATCCCCCTCCCTCAAACTGCATCCAGTCATTCAATTAAAAAAATGATAATGTGCATACAGCATGTCAGCGTTTCCTATCTACTACTTTCCTAATCAAGATGTGAAAACATAAGACAAAAAAGCACAAACACCAGTTACTGTATATTGTCAAGAGTAAAGGCCTGGAATAAATAAATTGCAGTAATACTCATAGTACTAATAGTGCTAATAATATTTTTAACAAGTTACTTTATCCTACAGATATTTTATACTTGTGCATATATACAGTACATTTTAAGTTTACGTATATGCATTTTATATATAATTATTTCAATTCAAATACTGACCCAGATTTGAGTCTCTTGAATTTTCCTGTTGCAAGATGACAAGCAGGGACACCCATCTTTTATATGAAAGAGTATCTTACCAGCATCTTTTACATGAATATTCAGAAAAACACAAGTTGTCTTTTAAACTTGACAGACCGACTTACAGAAACAGATCTAAAACAGCCGTCTGGTAGCATTAACCAAACCACACATTGTCTCTAAACAACACATTTTTTTATTAAATTACAAGTTACAAATCACAAGAAAAAAACACTCTGTCTAGGGCTGTATTTCATATCCAAGTGGATCTAGCCCTTTATCCAGCAGGAGCAGTGAGGATTCCCTCATCTTCTGGAGAAACTTCTGTAGCTCCTCTTCAGAGAAAACCTCAAGGAGGAAAAGGAAGTTCGGATGCAGAACTGGACATCAGTGATCATAAGCCTTAAAGCGATACATCAGCCATGAATAAAAATGTCCCCATGTTTTACTCACCCTCAAGGCATCCTAAGTGAATATGACTTTCTTCTTGAAGAATAATGCAGTCAGAGTTATAATACCACGTATCCTTTTACTTCCAAGCGGTAGAATGGGAGTGAATGGGGGGCAATTTTTTGCTCCAAAAGTTCATCTATCGATCAAAGAGCGGCTCGACACGGCTCAGTGGTCTTATCAAAGGTCTTCTTAAGCGTGTCGATGCATTTGTATCAGAGAAATATCCATATTGACAACACAATTAACGATAATGTCTAACATCCGTTATCGTTAATACCGTGGTCAATATGGATATTTTTGTATGTTGGTCATCGTATCAGATACACATGAATACAAAGGTGTTCGTGAATAGCACTCTCTTCCTCGGAAGGAAGGGCCGAGCTCCTCCACCTGGCGAAGACCATCTTGGTAGCATCGTGCTTCTTAGATGCTATGGTACAAGAGGAAGATTAGACATAAACAAGACAAGCTACAAAACTTGCTTGAAGTAATTTAGCTGCTAAGCACACACACACACACACCTAAAAACTTCCTTATGATGGCACTGCTCTCCTTGAGGGCTTCAGCTCGCTGGGCGGGGTCAAACACCAGCCAATCTATGACATTAATCTTCTGTTGATCCTCCTGTGTGAAAAGGTTACAATCGGATTCTACTTAAACTTGCTCATTTAAATGAAATTAAAGAGAGACGTCACTGTATGCGTGCGTTTTATACTGCTGTAGCCGTGTCTAACGCAGGGGTCAGATCACGATGGGCAAACTCATCTGTGTCTCTCTCTGATGGTCTCTACCACTGTCTTAGTGATTGCCTGAACAACAGAACCTGAACGACAGAACCACATACAGTATATATTTATCAAACCATTACAACATAAATTGTATTAAATACACACTGTATATAATACTATTCTTTCATAAACTGGGGTTTGATCTGAAAACCATGACCAAACCTTTCTAGAACAGATTTCTGTAAAACTTGATTCCTGATTGGACCACTAAACTATATAAATGACATTTCATTATCATGCTAGTTTTATGTCTTGTATCATTATCACAAATAAAAACCAGTCATACCTGCTTCTCTTTCACTAGCAGTGAGATGTAAGCCTTCAGAACATCCACACACACCTCCTCTTAAGAACAAAACATTTAAAAACAATGAATAATACTATAATTTAATGTTTCTTGAGTGAATGCTCAAATGTATGGAAGCCCGTTTCCGCCAGGGTTTTTTTTTTTTTTAGATTTTAAGATACTAAGATACTTGGATACTAAGTCATTATTATGACTTAGTATCTAAAATAATGAGAAACTAACTCATAATAATGACTTAGTAACTCATAATAATGAGAAACTAACTCATAATAATGACTTAGCATCCTTAGCATAGTTAGTGAGAATTGCTCCCTATTCTAAAGTGTGATGTAACTTTTATTGTGCTACAACATTATTAGGATGGCATGCAGGTGCTTTTAATTTTTTCACTAAAGCCTAATACTTGTTTAAGTAGAATTTTACAAGGACTTTCTATCAATGTTTTTTAATTGTCACGTCTTTTTTAAAACATTCCATTAAACTTGGTTACTATGGTAACTCTTTTTCACCATGCTAAACTGCACCCCATTGTCAATGAGGTGATCAATGCCATCACCATCTAGCAACCGTAAAATAATTCGTACAGTCTCTCTGTCGGTGATTATTCCATTGAGCTAGCATTTCTGGTGCATCCACCTGTAACCGTGTGACTGCCCTGATGTCTGTAATTGTTCTTGTATAAAAGCTGCCACCTCAGCTTCAGCAGTCTTGTTCTTCCTCCTCCAACGCTGGTGTTTGCTCAAAAGTCGCTCAAGAGTTCCATGGCTAATTTTAACACCATGAACATTCTCCAGTAGAGTAATAATTTCACGATTTGCAAGGCCCTGTCTGAAATATTGCTCTATGTGTCTAAAATCCATGAATCAACACAATGCTGATCAAGCAGACTGCACATAAAACATAAGGACATACGATCAAAAGCACATAGCAGCATAGCAGACATGTGCATGTGCAGATTAAGCCAATATTACGAGAAAGTCAGTATGAAAAAGTTTCTCAAAATAATGATTTAGTAAGTCAAAATTTAGACTCAGTATCTCATTTTTATGAGATAGTTTCTCATTTTTATGAGATACTAAGTCATTATTATGAGTTAGTTTCTCATCATTATGAGATGCTAAGTCATTATTATGAGAAAGTTTCTAATTATGAGTTACTAAGTCGAAATTTCGACTTAGTTTCTCATTATTTTGAGATACCAAGTCATAATAATGACTTATAAAATCTAAAAAAATCCCAACCCTGGCGGAAACGGGCTTCCATAGAAATTAAACTATTTCTATAAAAGAAACAGAATCAAAATGAAGCTCACCATCAAGGTGTCCAAGAATAACAAACTTCTGAATTACATGATAATGCTCTTTGGTTGCCTCTATACCCTCTGTCAAAATAAAACATTTGCAAAAAAATATTAAAAAAATGCAACATACCACAATAATTATAGATAAAAGTTTAATTTCCCATCCTCACTTTGGATTCTGTTGTTCTTCAAAGACTTTCTCCACTGTCCAACTTAACAAAAATGTCACACAGCAGAGCAAATCAATCATTTAGTGGTAAATAAACACATTATTAACCAACATATGATGTACAATAAAAAGTCTTACTTGGTCTCTAGGAATTCTCTGGGTAGCTCTTCCAGTTCCTCACTTTCCAAACCAGAGGAACAGATCTCCTGCTCCACCAGAGTGTCCACCATCACCCGGAAATACGCCCACACAGTGTCCTCCCACGTCTCACACACAGGTAACTCGACAAATCATACACATTTAACTAAATGAATGCAAATGAATAACAAGAAAAAAGTGAAATGGTTGGACGATTGTACCTGTTTATGGTTTCCACTCAGTGCTGCATAGATGGCTCGTTCATATTTGTTGAACTGCTCCTAAAATCGCTAAATCAAATCTGAATTTTAATCAGAATCCCAAAATAACATTCTAGATGGGAACCCTTTATTTTATATATTTAAGTCAAATTCAAGTTCTCACCTCTTCTGCCAATCTCCAACAGCACACCTTCCACACACTCCTATGAGGATTCCCCTCCACCGGCTGCAACCCTCCGCCTCCTGAACACAGAAACAAAATGTGTATAGTGATATAAAAAAAGCAATAAATCCAGTTCTGTCAGATAACAGTATGAATCTAACTGGTGTATGCAGATGAGCGTGTGTTGACCTTCACTGATGTTGAAGTGGTCTCTTCTGTCTGATGGGAGCGTCAGGATCCAGTTCTGTGACTAAAGGCCTGCTGAAGCCACTACTGGACTGATTCCTCCTTAACTTCAGCGTGTGGAGAGTGTTCTCCCTACACACAAACACACCTTCATAAAACACTGACTCGCCTGCATTATATTAGACTTGGCATCTGTTTATAGATCTCCAGTAACTCAGCATCATCACTTACCAGTACTCAGATTTGGCATAGTACTCGATGTTATCTGAGAAATCTCTTATCTCGTCTTTAGCTATACTCTCCAGCCAGTCCACCACCAGCTAGAAAACAAAACAAGTGTGAGATGGCCCTTCTATAGAGAAACATAGGATAGGTGGATGGATGAAGGTGTACCTGGCTCTGTCGCACCATGCTGTCCTTCTGGAAGAACTGCTCCATTACTGTACTGTCGTACATCTACGCGTAAAATATATTTTAAAATTTAAAATACATTTTAGGACGAAAGTTTTTGTGAATCACGATTTGTTCGTGAAAGCGTTCGTACACAGGTTTCACACACAAATTTGTGCGTACGCATGCTTAGTGAATGAGACCCATTGCATGTCCATGTTTAGACCAAAGTCATTTGAATGCACATTTGCACCATCGCACCAATTTCCAAAGTTTTTCCAACTACACTGTCAACAATTTCAGACCTCTTTAACTCAACATTTTGTAGTGACTTGATAGTGATTTTTCTATAAATTCAAGGAACAGACTATTGCCACAAGTGATAGTTAACAATTGTGCCAATTTAAACATTCAGATGCAACAAGTCATTAAAATGATATACAATTTTGAGTTGAGGTCTGATTTCTTCAACATTGCACGAACAAGAAAAACTTGAGACCAAAGTTTTAATTTCGGAGAAGTTGTGTTTGTCCTGTACTCGGTCTAAAGGGCCAAATAACAAAAATTTACGTAACTATAGCTCCACTTTTTAATCAAGCACCCTGACATCTCGCTTTGAAGTCTCCCGCATACCGGAATGAAGAAATGACACCGAAGAAGTTGCTATTATAGAATTCAGCTGTTCTCTGTTGGCAGACACGGTAATCGCTGAACTGAACATTTTCCAATCGTTCCTACCTCCAGCATCCAGCTCATCTCAGCATGGACATGTCAGAACCCCCTCCAGGCTTTCAACAGTCCTGATGCCTCTACAGAATACTAACACCTTCCCAAATAACCAGAGCCACTCCAACAGAAAACTCCTCAAAGACTCACTTCTGCTCCCAGAGGTAGAGTTGAACCAGATGTTCATTCTGTCTTATCTTCATTTGAAGTGTAAGGTTATTTGCGAACTAGCTCAGTTCTTAAGTTGGGGGTTTCGACATTTGTTTTTAAAACAAGTCTTGACTAGATCATTATTTTTCATCCAGGAGCAGTATTTGGAGATACTTCTGGAATAATATGAAGAATTAACAACAGCACAGCCATCTGCAGATTGCATCAGACCTCCGTGGCAAATCCCATGATCCTCTCTTTCCCACTTGCAGCCACAGCCAATCGCCCTCAGCCGTAAGAGACCCATAAAACCTTAAAACAATTTGGAAACCTCACCGGCCTCGCTTCATCGGGCCATCATTCGTAAGCATTGCCTGATCTCAACAGCCTTCTTCTGCTTCGCCAGGAGTTCTGTGCTGTTTGACATTCACCCGCCAGCTCATTGGAATGAAATTGAAAATGCCTCTGTTTTTTCCTGTCCCGTGTCGGTTCATTGTTCAATGTTTCTCGTATGTTGTTCCTTGTTCAATGGCCACTGTGTTCATGACTTGCCTTGCGTGTCCATTAAAAGTGAGTTTTGTTTGTTTAGGATTTTTAGTTCTCGTTTTTCCCCCTTGAGGGAAGTTTTTGTTTTCCTTTTTGATAGGAGTCCTTTGTTTATAGTGTTTGTTCGCCCATTGTGGGTTTTTGTTTTATTATTTAATAACCCTTTTGTGTTAACCCCTTATTTGCTGCCTGCGCTTGGGTTTTTCCTCCATTTCACGACAAATAGGGCCTATTTTCTTTGGGTTAAGTTGAAATAGTAGTTAGATGCTTTTTACTTATAAATAGTGGCAGATAACATTACTATTTGCACCTCAGTATTGTTGTGCATTAAGCATTATGTAAGGGATAATGTACAGGCAGCCAGTTGTTATGGCAGAAATAAGCCCCCGACAGTGTGATCAGTGATCTTGTATCTCACTGAAGGGGCTTATTTCGCGATAACAGCCGGCTGCTTGTACATTATCCTGCTTATTACACGGCTACTTGTCACATGAGAAAAAAAACTGGACATAAAATGTGAATTTGAAATATTTTATTAGCTCATTTTTACCGAATGCTGACCTTCCGCGAGGAAAAGACGTTTAGTTTCGGTTTTAAAGTAACGACGTTCAAACGTCACGAACAGGCAAATTGGTTTAATCATTTGTAAATATAATGTCATATATGTTGTTAAAAGACATATTTATCATTCATTTTTGTGTAATATTAAACTGCCCCTCTCAAAATGATTTGCAGCATCCGGGTTACAGGGTGTTATTAGTTTTGAGCGGTTGTAATTTTAACAACCCTTGGAATGTTGCGACTGGCCAATCAGAATCAAGCATTCAAAAGAGTCGTGTAATAAGCAATAATAACAGACAGTAAATCATTATATTTATAAAAATTATTAAATGATGGCAATTTATTGAGATATTAAAGCCCTATACCACCCCTAACCTTACCCTAAACCTAAAATATATGAATAAAAATGAATTTTAAGTCTTAAATCAATTTTATTGAAAACAAATGCCTTTATGATCTGTTAAGTAATAAAAAAGGTTAAAGGTTTTCAGCGGGATTAGATCCCCGGTCTCCCATGTCTTTGTCGGCACAGACTTTACACTTACCCTTACACTTTACACTTATACCACTCGAGTCACTGTAAGACAAGGCGTCAATCTTAAACTTTCTCTATTCCAATCACATATTGGTGGGCGGAGCTAGTGTAAATAGTCTCTGCCAACAAGGCGAAGGCGGGCTATTTGTACTCAGTGTAAATAGACACTACGTTAAAGGCACACGTCTCTTGTTCGGTAATCGCCTGCACGTATGCTTACAGCACAGTTCTAGCTGCGGCTGAAGGTTGAGCAGAAAGACACGGTGTTCTGATGCCTGCATGAAAGTGTTTCAGAGCATGAAATTCATCAGGATTCTGCCATCATTTCTGCTGTGATGTTGATTCATTCATATTTTGATTCCCAACAGCAGAATCAACCTCGTTTCATAGGAAATACGTACCACCAGGAACATATTGCAACACGGTATCACAATTTCCAACAACGTTAACAACACCAGATTATATTAAACTTGAGTGTAATTTAATCAGACGTTGTATTTTGTGTACGTTTATTATTACGAAAGCACAATTTAGTCATATTTGAGCACGTAACACAACCCTGCCCCTTAACCTAACAGTGTATATTATACAATATAAAACACAGCACGTAACAGGAGGATGATGTCACCATTCTGCCTGTCATGTTTTGTTTTGGCCACTAGGAGTCCCCATTGTGTTCTGTTTTTGATCCCTGTTTAATTTGAGTAGTTGTTTTCACCTGTGCCTTGTTTTCCCGTGTAGTACTTAAACCTTACTTTTTCCTCAGTTCCTTGCACTATGTTTGTATGTCTGAACTCAACCTTGTGTGTTCTACCCATGTGGACTATTGCTTGTTTGCCTGCTTCCCGAGACTGGATTTCTACTGTGACCTTTTTTTGGTATGTGTTTGTTCCCCTGTGAACCCTGCCTTTTTTGAGTTTGTTCTATTTTTGATCACGAGGTTTTTTGATTTTGGACTTTGTGGATTTACCTCTCCACCTTTTGGATTATTTACTTTTGTGAAGACCCTGCGTTTGCTTTTGGCTTTTTATTTTATTAAACTGGAATACTCAATCTGCTGTGTCTGCCTATATCTTCTGGGTTCCATCTAATACCACGTGGCTCGACTGGTGTAGTGAGTATCCCTTACACCAGAGACCCGAGGCCGGGTCCTGACAGAAACATAGTGCCATCATGAACCCAGAGGCAGCCAGCTCACAGGAGATCCTCTCTACACTGTCTCGCCACGAGGGGGCGTTTCAACGCCACGAGGCCATGCTGGTACAACAGGAGACTTTAATGGCGCAACACTCCCAGCTATTGTCACAGATGCTGGAGTCCGTTCAACGGATGTCGGATCGACTTCCCGCGGCGCCTGCCGCTCAAGTCCAGTCCATCCAAGTCCCCATGGTACTAAACCCCGGGGTGGAACCTCGCCTTCCACCACCTCAGCGATTTTCAGGTGACCCGAGTTCCTGTAAAGGCTTTTTTACCCAATGTTCACTCTCGTTTGAACTGCAGCCTTCCTCGTTTCCCACTGACCGGTCGAGGATTGCATATATCATCACGTTGTTGTCTGGAAAAGCCCTGGCTTGGGCCACCGCTGTGTGGGAGGCTCAAGGTACCTGCTGCTCCAGCTACTCTGCCTTTTCGGAGGAGTTCAAGCGAGTCTTTCGACACCCTGCCAGTGGCCCAGAGTTGTCCAGGAAGCTACTAAATCTCCAACAGGGCCATCGCAGTGTGACTGACTACGCCATCCAGTTCCGGACGATTGCAGCGGGGAGCGGCTGGGATGATGAGGCACTCATGGCATGCTTCCTGAACGGTCTCTCTGGCTCAATTCAAGATGAACTTGCTACCCGGGAACCATCAGAAGGTCTTGAGCACCTGATAAAACTAGCTTCCCGCATTGACAACCGACTGAGAGAAAGGGAATTTCATCGCAGACCTCTCTGCCCATTCTCCACCGGTCCCAGTCCTGAGTTCCATCCATCTTTCTCACAAGCACCTCCAGAACCCATGCAACTGGGACGTACTCGCCTCTCCCAGACAGAAAGAGACCGTCGGATGAGAGAACGTTGCTGCTTGTATTGTGGCAGACCCGGTCATCTCCGTCATGCCTGTCCCGAGCTTCAGGGAAACGCCCCAACCCGTGCAGACCAGGGAGAACTGTAACGGGGAATGTAAGCACCTCCCATCCGTCCAACTCCCGCTTCCTTCTTGCAGTCACCCTCTCCTGGGACAATCAAGAGCTACCCCTACGAGCGCTGGTGGACTCTGGTGCTGCAGGAAATTTTATGGACGGTACCTGGGCCAAAGAAAACAACATCCCTACTGACTCTCTTACCTTTCCCTTGAAGGTCACTGCGCTGGATGGGAGACCTCTGGGGCCAGGCCTAGTTTCCCGAGCTACTACCCCTCTTCACATGACTATCCTTCGACACAAGGAGATGATACGGTTTCATCTCATCCCCTCTCCCGAGTTCCCCCTCATTCTTGGATACCCCTGGCTCTGTGATCACAATCCGGACATTGACTGGGCTGTGGGGTCCATCAGTCAGTGGGGCCCCACGTGCCATGCCAGATGCCTATTCTCGAGTTCCCCTGACCCTTCTCCCGAGGTTCTAGAGTCCATTGATCTGTCCCGAGTCCCCAAGTGTTACCATGACCTTAAGATGGTGTTCAGCAAACAGAAGGCCACTACGTTACCACCCCACAGGCTCTACGACTGCACCGTTGATCTGCTTCCAGGCACCTGCCCTCCCAGGGGCCGGATCTTTTCTCTGTCTCCGCCAGAACGGCTTGCTATGGATTCCTATATCCAGGATGCCCTAGCAGCGGGCTTGATTCGTTCGTCCACCTCACCTGCAGGGGCAGGTTTTTTTTGTGGCCAAGAAGGATGGGGGACTACGTCCCTGTATCGACTACCGAGGGCTCAATAGCATCACAGTACGTAACCGGTACCCTCTACCCCTCATGGCCACAGCCTTTGAGTTACTGCAAGGAGCATCCCTCTTCACCAAGCTGGATCTGCGGAATGCATACCATCTTGTGCGGATCAGGCAAGGCGATGAGTGGAAGACAGCTTTTAACACTCCCACCGGTCACTACGAATACCGGGTGATGCCCTTTGGCCTGACCAACGCCCCGGCTGTTTTCCAAGCCCTTATTAACGATGTGCTCCGGGATATGCTCAACCTCTTTGTGTTCGTCTATCTGGATGACATCCTCATCTTTTCGGCCTCCGCCCAAGAACATACGGAGCATGTCAGAAGAGTCCTCAAACGTCTTCTCGATAACCACTTGTACGTCAAGCCCGAAAAGTGTGAGTTCCATGCCTCTCGAGTACAGTTCTTGGGATTCGTAGTGGAACCTGGCCGTATCCAGATGGACCAAAAGAAGGTTGAGGCGGTAGCAGATTGGCCCACCCCCACGTCTCTCAAAGAAGTCCAACGCTTCCTCGGGTTCACGAACTTCTACCGGAAGTTCATCAGAAACTTCAGCTCTATAGCAGCTCCCCTCTCTGCCCTTACCAAGGGTGGCGTCGCTGAGTTTCGGTGGGGGGCGGAAGCTGAGGCAGCCTTCGTGAACCTTAAGCAGCGGATCATCTCTGCTCCCATTCTGACGCTTCCTGATACGGACAAGCCCTTTGTTGTGGAGGTAGATGCATCTGAAGTGGGGGTTGGAGCAGTACTGTCCCAGAGAGGTGATGACAAAAGACTCCACCCTTGTGCCTTTCTCTCGCACCGGCTCACACCCACAGAGAGGAACTATCACGTAGGAGACCGTGAGCTCCTGGCGGTCAAATTGGCTCTAGAGGAGTGGAGACATTGGCTCGAGGGGGCAGCACATCCTTTTCAAGTACTCACGGACCATAAGAATCTAGAGTATATTCAACAAACCAAACGGTTGAACTCTAGACAAGCACGTTGGTCCCTCTTTTTTAACCGGTTCCAGTTTCTCCTAACCTTTCGGCCCGGTTCTAAAAATCTCAAGCCTGACGCCCTGTCCCGAGTATATGCTCCCACCACTCGAGACGACACTGACATACCCATAATCCCCAACACCAAGATCGTGGCACCCGTTTCATGGGTTATTGAGAGAACAGTGCGACAAGCCCTAGCCAGGGAACCGGATCCAGGAGGAGGGCCTCCCAATCGTCTGTTTGTCCCTAAGGCTGTACGTGCTCAGGTTCTCTTCTGGGGACACTCTTCCCGCCTCACTTGCCACCCTGGCATCGATCGCACCCTCGAGTTCCTCCGAAGACGGTTCTGGTGGCCCACGATCAAAGAGGATGTCAGCACCTTCGTCAAGGCATGCCACATATGCAACCAGAATAAGACCTCCAGTCTCTGCCCTCAGGGGTTACTCCATCCGCTGTCCATTCCCCATCGGCCCTGGTCCCACATCTCACTGGACTTCATCACTGGTCTTCCCTCATCCCAAGGCAACACAGTGATTCTAGTCGTCATTGACAGGTTCTCCAAGGCAGCCAGATTTATCCCTTTGCCCAAATTACCCTCTGCTAAAGAGACTGCTGACCTGATTATAATCCACGTTTTTCGGGTTTTCGGTATCCCCCAGGATATAGTTTCGGACAGAGGCCCCCAATTCTCTTCTAGATTCTGGAAAGCATTCTGCCAGCTCCTTGGAACCGAAGCCAGTCTGTCGTCTGGGTACCACCCTGAGTCTAACGGGCAGACGGAGCGGATGAACCAGGAACTGGAGACTACTCTCAGGTGCATGGCCTCGAACAACCCTTCCACCTGGTCTTCATTCATTGTTTGGGCAGAATATGCCCACAACACCCTACGCTCTTCTGCCACTGGGATGTCTCCCCATGAATGCCAGTTTGGCTATGCTCCCCTGTTGTTTCCTGACCAAGAGGTGGAAGTTGGTGTTCCCTCAGCTACATCATTCATCAGACGCTGTCGACTCACATGGAGAAAGGTCCGTCACAATCTTTTACGTGCCTCTCAGTCTTACCAACGGCAGGCCAACAGACGCCGCCGACCCGGTCCCACCCTTCGCCCTGGTCAGAGGGTATGGCTCGCCACAAAGAACTTGCCCCTACGAGTGGAGTCCCGCAAACTTGCCCAGAAATACATCGGACCCTTTAGGGTAGCCAGGAGAGTAAACCCTGTTACTTACCGGCTATACTTGCCTAGTTCACTTAAGATTAACCCCACGTTCCATGTATCCTTGCTAAAACCTGTTGTGTCTTCTCCCTTTGTCCCGGCAGGCAGACCCCCTCCTCCACCTCGCATCATCCAGGGCCAACCAGCTTATACCGTCCGCCGGATACTGGATACCCGCCGAGTGCAACGATCCGTGCAGTATCTGGTGGACTGGGAGGGTTATGGTCCTGAGGAGCGCTCCTGGGTTCCTGCCAAGGATATATTGGACCCGGACCTTATTCGACAGTTCAAGGCCCGTGGTCTCGATAGACCCGGTGGGAACGTCAGGAGTCGTTCCTAGAGGGGGGGATTCTGTCACCATTCTGCCTGTCATGTTTTGTTTTGGCCACTAGGAGTCCCCATTGTGTTCTGGTTTTGATCCCTGTTTAATTTGAGTAGTTGTTTTCACCTGTGCCTTGTTTTCCCGTGTAGTACTTAAACCTTACTTTTTCCTCAGTTCCTTGCACTATGTTTGTATGTCTGAACTCAACCTTGTGTGTTCTACCCATGTGGACTATTGCTTGTTTGCCTGCTTCCCGAGACTGGATTTCTACTGTGACCTTTTTTTGGTATGTGTTTGTTCCCCTGTGAACCCTGCCTTTTTTGAGTTTGTTCTATTTTTGATCACGAGGTTTTTTGATTTTGGACTTTGTGGATTTACCTCTCCACCTTTTGGATTATTTACTTTTGTGAAGACCCTGCGTTTGCTTTTGGCTTTTTATTTTATTAAACTGGAATACTCAATCTGCTGTGTCTGCCTATATCTTCTGGGTTCCATCTAATACCACGTGGCTCGACTGGTGTAGTGAGTATCCCTTACACCAGAGACCCGAGTTCGAGGCCGGGTCCTGACAGATGATGCTGTTTATTCAAAAAGTGCAATTATTTCAAGCGTTCCAAGGCCAAAGAACAGACCCAAAAGCTATCCCCTTCTCCGTCTGCCATAAAACTTTTTTATTTATTTTTTATTAATGCCATACAGTGAATACAAAGAGAAACATTCACATTATATCACACAAATATAAATGTAAAATCAAATAAGCCAGAGTCTGATTACGTATAACAAAAAAGAGAGAGAAAAATAAAATAAATAAATAAAAGGATAGGGTTAATCAACAATAGCATATTTGCTTGTAATTTTAAAAGCTCTGATTGCTTTTCTATTTGTACAATTTTGTAAAATATTACAATAAACATTAAGTTCATGAGAAAATGTTAGCTTGGAGTCAGACCATTTCATTTTATGAATGTGAAATTTCCCCAGTAAAATTAACAATTGTGTAAGATATATTCCATCTTTATCCAATCCTTGATCATTAAAGTATAGTAACATGTCCAATCCCGTTAGCTGTAAAGCAATGTTTAATCTCTTCATAAAAAAAAACGTTCCATATCAACCCAAAACTATTTTGTGTGTATGCAATGGAAAAATAAATGAAAAATGGTTTCTTTTTCAATATGACAAAAGCAACAAGAGTAGTCAATATTCAGTTTAAATCTTTCCAGCACATGTTTAGCTGGATATATCCTATGCATTATTTTAAAGGACACTTCTTTTACTTTATTATTATTAAAAAACGTATCCACTGTTCGCCAAGCTTAACGCCAATTCACATCTCCAAACACCGAAACGAGCTGGGGGATAAACAATTCTATTGAGTATATTCCTAATGTAGTTATTTGTGACTCTGTTTTGCAAAATGTTAGTATTGCCAATAAATATTTTACTCTTAATGTCTGTAATATTTGGTTCTTTCTCTTGTGATACATTTCTAAAAAGCATCAATATCTTTTTGGGAATTGCATCCATCACAACAGCAAATTCTTTGGGTGTAATTGGTATTTTAAATTTGTTCAGAAATTCTTTATTGTCATGGTTCTGCCCCATCTTGTCTTGCTTTTCTAGATCTAGTGGCAGAACCATGACAGAACCTCTTGTTTCATGTGGAGAGAGGCATTTTGGCACTGATTGCCTTCCATACTCTCCAGTTCTCGTCATTGTTCCTGCCCTCTTGTTTCATCGTTAGTGATAATTATTAGTTCATGCCCTGCACCTGTCCCCTCTTGATTTTGATCCCTTATAATGCCCTTGTGTATTCTGTCCTGTGCTGGTTCATTGTACTGTCACTTGTTTCATGTGGGTGAGTCCTAGTCTAGTCTAGTCTAGTCTAGTCTAGTCTAGTCTTTTTGTAATATATGGTAAATGTTATTTTTTAGTCCTGTCTAGTTTAGTTAGTCCATGTTCCTGTTTATCTGTCATGTTTATATCATTATTTTACCCCCTCGTGGGTTTTTGTTTTGTTTATTATTTAAGTCTTGTTTACCCCTTACCCGCTGTCTGCACCTGGGTCCTCTGTCCGTGTCTCACCTCCCCGTTTCATGACACTTTATAGTCAATAAATTACCATCATTATTTAACAGCTGACTAACTAAAACAATATTATTTTCAAACCATTGTTCAAAAAAGTTTTTTTTATATAGAATATCTTTGTTATTCCAAATATAAAATCTCATAGGGGAAAAATTGTGTTCATATGCCAGAATCCAGGTCATAAGGTCATGAAATTTAGCAAGTTTAACTGGTATTTTATCAATTGAATAATTACATTTATTCATAGGTCGCCCTTGAGGGGGGGGGACTCAGGCAGGGGCCACCTATGCTTTTACGGGGCACACTAACATGTGTCATGATTAATTTTCAGTCATTTTTCACTGTCATGTATTACTGTTTTCTCTAGAAGTAAACTAATAAGCTAATAAAACAAGTTCAGCTCAAATTAATGTTCCATGGTCATTTATTTCACAACACATTGTATATAGTCAAAATAACAATGACAACAATAATAACATTTCGGCACTTTTCTACATCTTAAATGTACATACATGAATGAAAAACTACCCACAAACAAGATATCCAAAAATCAACTTAAGCAGTCATCTAAACATGAGTCACATTATCAGGTATTTCCTTTACACAAAGAAAAAAAACACGAATTTCAAAATTTTGTGGTTTTGTGGTTTTGGCACACTTTCATGTGAATGCCATGTTAACTAAATACTCATGTAAAAACTCATGTTTTTCACATGGAATTTCAGGGTTACAAAAGTTGTCTCTCTGCACAACTATCACCTTGCTGATGGGTCCTCTGTTCTATTGGACTTTCTGCATTCTCTAAGCTTTTGTGCATTTCTGACTCTTTTTCAGAAGCATCTTCTTTCTCCAGCCTTGACTGACTATTATCTTTATTTTTCTTATTGAAAAAAGGACATCATGTCCTTAGAATTTTTTTCTTCATTTTAACTGCAAATGGGAAAATTATGAAAATGTGTAAATGAAAAGAGGACTCTCAAATACACCACAAGTAATATACAGGACAGTATAGAATAAGCTGTATTGATTACTTGAACTCTGCTAATTCCTTGGGAATTTTAATTATAAGGCAAAAGTGCATTTTATCAAACATTCACCCCAATAAATGTAAGTTACATTTTATCTCATTTCATTAACAAATAAAATTTCTTTAGTGTGTTACACTTTCTCTGGCAGCAGCTGATTCTTTGTATAGGCACGACTGCTTTATATGTAGATTTAACATGCGCAACACCGGAAAATATAGGTCAGTATTTTAATGTGATGTGTAATGATATGCATTTTCATTATATTTTGACAAAATATTTCCATTACCTGTATGATGTAGACGTAATCTTGCTGAAGGCGCACAGACTCGACATTGTTTGCGTCTTGCTTGCGTAATCTTTCTTTTGGCACACAAGCATCGTTACTGCCACTCGCAGGACAAACTGTGCATTGCACCCGAAATTGCTCGGTTGTGGCAAAAAATTCCAGACACGATTCCAGATTTAGGGGGACCAGTGGGGAGGCCTAGTGTGCTGACACAGGGGCACTGGCCCCCTCTGGCCTCCCCTAGAACAGCCCCTGAACTTGATATGTTTCCCTGCCATTCATTCTGATTAGCACGAGCGCTGTCACTCCTGTGCATGACTGCGTGTTCATCTATTACATCCACAATATGTTTTAAATTAATAATAAAAATACTGAAGCGTCTGAAAAACGACAAAGAGCTTCTAGGTACACTTTTGTTTTCTCAGAACTCAGAACAATGAATAACACAGCAGCCGCACAGGGCTGAACTACAACAGTAACATCTGCCCGTCGACGTCTTTCTGGGGCTCAGCTCTCTATAACTTAGGTGCAGAAAAATCAAACAGCACATCATGAATGACACATTTCTGTGTGCTACAATATCATCATGATCGTTTTCTAAAGTATGCCGTCATTGGTGTGAAGTGCTTTCATTTTGCTGGAGGTAACGTAAACAAGTAACGTTAGTTAACGAGGGATGAACGCAGACAAAACGTTTTTACAGTGGATGGGAAAGGGTCTTGTATCGCTCCCGCATCATATTAAGCTGCATTTATAACAAAGAATGGCAAAAATGCAGATGTCATGTTAATGTACATGTGACCTGTACCTTCGCTCTGCGTTGTGTTGATGGTTTAAGGAGACCAGACAACAGAAATTCCTCAGATCACTTTTTATTCTGAGTTAATAAAAAGGAAAATTAATTAAAAAGAAAGTCAATCTGTGGCCCTTCTTCACAGTTTCGCCATTGACCTTTCCTCAGCTGTGCTTACCGCGAACTGAAAAAAAGCAACTGGAACTTAATTCTTAAAGGGGACACATACCATATTTAACAATTACAACAAACACAAAAATATGTACATATAAGCATAGAAAACAGGTCAAATAACAGAAATCGATATGAAAAGAATTGCCAGAATACAAAATAATTGATTAAGGGAGAAATTTTGTGTGAAATTAATAAATTGATAACACATCTGTTACATTCACCTCCCCTAATTTCACCAAAATTCTGCATATACATAAAGAGGATTTCCTAAAGAGTCACAATGTAAAAACTAAATAGTTACAGCAATGAAAGCTATCTGTCTTAACAGATAGAGAGAAATTTGAGGGTGATCAGGCCTTAAAACCTCTTAAGTATGTTGCCAAGTACACCATACCACACTTAACCTTTGCAACAAATCCTCATTCACATTTTTCTTCATATTACACTTAATGAAAAAAAAATCTCGAAAGAAAAATAGGAAGTAAACTTGCTACACATCTACAAAGATTAAAATAGGCTTAAAAGTGACTGAGACTTTTTCTGGAACCTGTCTGACAAGTTCGCCATTTTAAATGTTTTTTGGGCCATGGTTTCAATCAGACGGTTGACTTTTTTACTACTCTACCAGCTCGTGTTGTAATCGTGTCTTGAGCTTGTTCAGGACTTGACATTGACACATCATCACAACCAGGTAAATCAGAGGCGGTAATACCTTAATTGGTAAAGTCAACAGTTGCGGGTACATTGTCACAATCAGAAGATAATGCACTGTGTTTTATCAGGGAGCAACTGGTTTCGACTGTCTGGGACAGAATTAACACAGTAAGTGCCATCACTCTCATCTTCTTCCTGTTCCATTTGTACATCCAGAGGTTTTGAATTCTTTGAGACATCCTCATTCGATATTAATGAATGTGTTCTGTTTTCAGTAACTTCGTTCTCCAAGGAATCAGAATCAGAATCAGAAAGAGCTTTATTGCCAAGTATGTTTGCACATACAAGGAATTTGTTTTGGTGACAGGAGCATCCAGAACACAGAAACAGCAACAACAGTACACAGAGACCATAACACAATAGAATACAGTACAAAATGATTTAAATAAGGGCCTATTGGTATAAAAAATTAAGAAATACAATACAATAAACATAAGATAAAGATATAGAGAGTAAAGCTATGTATGTATGTAAATATGTACAAGTAAAAAATAAGAATAGACTATTGTGGTACAAGGTATGTGCTATGGTATGTGCTATATACAGCAGAATGAATGAAATATAATTTACAGAAAAAGTTGTATAAAAATAGATAGTGTATTATCTGGAGGAAATAATTATTATTGCACTTAATTATTATTGCACAGAGTTATTAATTGCACGGTGTGTAAAAACATTTAACTGTTCAAGAGGTAGATGGCCTGAGGGAAGAAGCTGTTTTTGTGTCTGGTTGTTTTGGTGCTCAGTGCTCTGTAGCGCCGACCAGATGGCAGCATTATGAAGAGATGATGGCTTGGATGTGAGAGGTCCAGGGTGATTTTCTGAGCCCTTTTCCTCACTCTGGATGTATACAGTTCTTGGAGGGTGGGCAGGGGAGCACCAATGATCTTCTCAGCAGTCCGAACCGTCCTCTGTAGTCTTCTGATGTCTGACATTGTGATTGAGCCAAACCAGACAGTGATGGATGTGCAGAGGACAGACTCTATGACAGCTGAGTAAAACTGTTTTAATAGAGTTTGTGGTAGGTTGAACTTCTTCAGCTGATGTAAGAAGTACAACCTTTGCTGGGCTTTTTTAGCAATGGAGCCAATGTGATTGTCCCACTTCAGGTTCTGAGAGATGGTGGTGCCCAGGAACCTGAATGACTCCACTGCTGCCACAGTGCTGTTCATGATGGTGAGGGGGGGGGGGATTGTGCAGGGGGGTTTCTCCTGAAGCCCACAATCGTCTCCACTGTTTTAAGCGTGTTCAGCTCCAAGTTGTTATGACTGCACCAGACAGCCAGCTGCTCAGCCTCCTGTCTGTACGCAGACTCATCACCATCCTGGATGAGGCCAATGAGTGTGGTGTCATCTGCGAACCCATCTGCGAAGGGTCCTGGGCAGTGCAGTCATTTGTGTACAGGGAGAAGAGCAGTGGGGAGAGAACGCACGTATGCGCCAGTGCTGATTGTGCGGGTGCTGGATGTGAGTTTCCCCATTCTCACTAACTGCTGCCTGTCTGTTAGAAAGCTGGTGATCCACTGACAGATAGAGCCCGGAACAGATAGCTGGGTTAACTTTGTCTGGAGCAGTGATGGGATGATGGTGTTGAAAGCAGAGCTGAAGTCCACAAACAGGATCTTCACATAGGTCTATCCAGATGTTTCAGGACAAAATGCAGCCCCATGTTAACTGCATCCTCAACAGACCTGTTTGCTCTGTAGGCAAACTGCAGGGGGTCCAGTAAGGGTTCTGTGATGTCCTTCAGATAAGCCAGTACCAGTCTCTCGAATGACTTCATGACCACAGATGTGAGAGCGACGGGTCTGTAGTCATTCAGTCCTGTGATTTTGGGTTTCTTTGGGATGGGGATTATGGTGGAGAGCTTGAAACAGGAAGGAACTGTGCACAGCTCCAGTGATCTGTTGAAGATCTGAGAGAAGATGAAGGCCAGTTGAATAGCACAGCTTTTAAGACAGGCTGGGGAGATACCATCTGGGCCTGGTGCTTTTCTTGTCTTTTGTTTCCTAAAGACTCGGCACACATCCTCTTCACTGATCTGAAGTGCAGGAGGTGGGGTGACTGAAGGTGATAGGTGTTGTGTAGAGAGAATGTCAGAGTTGGAGTGAGGTGTAAAGTTAGCATTTTCAAATCTGCAGTAAAAGTCATTCAGATCATTGATCAGGTGTTGATTGCCTGCAAAATTGGGGGATGGTGGCTTGTAGTTGGTGATGTCTTTAAGGCCTTTCCACACAGATGCAGGGTCGTTGGCTGAAAACCGGTTTTCCAACTTTTTAGAGTAGTTTCTCTTAGCCACTCTGATCTCCTTTGTCAATGTGTTCCTAGCCTGCTTGTACAAGACTTTGTCCCCTTTTCTGTAGGCATCCTCCTTGGCTTGGCGAATCTGTCTGAGTTTTGCTGAGAACCATGGTTTACCATTGTTGTATTTTAAGGAAGTCCTGGTAGGAATGCACAAATCCTCACAGAAACTGATGTATGATGTTACAGTCTCTGTGAGCTCGTCCAGATCGCTGGTAGCAGCTTCAAAAACACTCCAATCGGTGCACTCGAAACAGGCTTGTAAGGCCCGCTCTGTTTCGTTGGTCCATCTTTTAACAGTCCTTACCATAGGTTTGGCAGCTTTTAGTTTCTGCCTGTAGGCTGGGATAAGGTGAACCAGGCAGTGATCAGGGACTGATCTAAGCTGCTCTAGGGACAGAGCGATATGCATTCTTTATTGTGGTGTAGCAATGGTCCAAAATATTTTTGTCTCTGGTAGGGCATGTGATTTGTTGTCTGTATTTTGGCAGCTCGAGTGTAAGTTTTGCCTGATTAAAGTCGCCAAGAATAATAATGACAGAGTCCGGATGTTGTTGCTCAGTGTCCGTGATGTGATCGGCGAGCTGTTGTAACACCACGCTCACGTGCGCTTGCGGTGGAATGTAAACACACACGAGAATGAACGAGGAAAACTCTCGCGGCGAGTAAAAGGGCTTACAGTTAATGAAGAGTGCTTCTAGGTCGAGACAGCACATCTTCTTCATCACTGTTGTATCTGTACACCCCTTTTCATTGATGTAGAAACATACCCCACCACCACGCGATTTCGCGGTCCGCTCTGAACAGCTGGTAGCCGGGCAGATGTAGCGCGCTGTCCGGGATGAAGTCATTTAGCCATGTTTCCACGAAACACAAAACAGCAGAGTTTGAAAAATCCTTATTTGTCCGGTAGAGTAGAAGTTCGTCTGTTTTGTTTGGCAGAGAGCGCAGATTCGCCAGATCTATGCTAGGCAGCGCAGTTTTAAAGCCGCGCTTTCTGAGCCTGATTAGCGCGCCGGCTCGCTTCCCACGCTTGCGCGTCCTGGAGCGCTTTGTTAGCGCCGCTGCGCCTCCGACTATGATGTTAAGTAAAACGTCCGAATAATCAAAAACCGGTAAAAGATCAGATGGTGTGCACTGCCGAATATTCAGCAGTTCATCTCTTGTGAAACTGATTGTATGGGAAAAACATAAAACAGGACAAACTAACAAAAACACTAAAACAACTGGAGAGCTCCACACCGAGGCAGCCATCTGAGGCGCCATCTTGGATGATATTCAGTGGTATTTGTTGATCGGCTCTCACAGTCAGAATTGTTTGAGCAATCGGCAACTGTAGATCCACATGTTTCATCCTCAGGACATGTCACTGGTAAGAAACTGATGTCTAAGAGCATATTCCAATGTACCACTTTAGTATGTCCTTTGTCATCTTTCACTGTATATGTGTGTCTGAGGGTCATTATCCACAATGGTGTACACAGTAGATTTCAATCTATCTGCCAACTTCCTTTTCCATCTTTCTCCTTTATTGGCAATAAGCACTCTATCTCCATTGTTCAAATGTACTCCCTTGATCTTGTGGTTATAAATCTTTGTTTGTTTCCTCTGTTCTTGTACAGCCTGTTTTTGAGCAATTTCAGCTGCTTCGTGAAGATGAGACATTAAAGTTACAACATAGCTGCTGTAATCAACAATCACTGGGTTCTTCGATACTTCGATACATTACATCCACAGGTAATCGTGGGACAAGTCCAAACATCAGTTGGAAATGTGCGTAACCCGTTGTCTCATGTACTGTTGAGTTGTAAGCGAAGGTCAGAGTCTGAATCTGTTGTGGCCACTTATCCTTAGATCTCAAAGGCAAGGCGCGAAGCATATTTCCTAATGTTCGGTTGAACCGATCCGTGATGCCATTTCTCATAGGATGATAGGAAGTCGTGCAAGATTTAGAGACCCCGGAAAGTGTTAGTAATTCAGCCATACACGCAGAACACATGGTCCCATAACTTCCGAGCAACTTGCTTAGCAGTCTGGTTGATGCAAGGAAAGGCATGTGCAAGTTTAGTGAAATGGTCCGTCAGGACCAACACATCCACTGAACGCTGTTTGTTATCTTCTGCACTCCAAAAGTCAAGACAAACCAACTCCATAGGTGCAGAAGTTTGGATGCTTTCCAGTGGAGCTCGAGCAGCTGGCTCAGGTGTTTTTGCCAGAATACACCTCTTGCAACACTTCACATATTCTCTGATCTCACACTCCATCTTGGGCCAGAAGAAGCACCAAGTGAACTGTTCTATCCTGTCCTTGGTGACCGGCAAGATCGTGAAGACCATATAGGGCCTTTTCTACCATGCTCTGAGGCAGAACATACTGATGTCTTCTCTGTCTGCTTATTGGGTCCTTAGTTACCCTGTACAGAATCCCATTGCACATTTTTAGGTGATCCCATTGCTTGACAAGGGCCAATGCTCTGTAGTCAAGCTTTTCTCTCTCTCGTCTGGAAGGGCGTCTCTTACGAAGTACGAAAGGGAGAACCTTGGAAATAGTAAGGTCGAGCTCTTGACGTCTCTCCAACTCATCATGAGAGAACATAAGCAGAGGTTGTTCGCTTTGGCTAGAGGCTGCAACCTGCTGAACTAACTGCACCAACTGAACTGACACTTGGCAAAGTGTCTTGATGGCTGCTGGATCACATGACTGCACATGACAGCTTGATTGACGTCCAATCTGATTACTTATCTTGTGGCACTCAACCTTCAGACGAAACACATCCTGTATTCCTTCTACTTCTACAGCATCAACTTCAGTAAATAAGTGGTTGTAACTCTCATTTATGAGCCTATGACTAATTGACCTTGCAAACGGATCTCTGCTTAAGGTGTCAGTCCAAACTGTGAAGCTGTGCCCATTGAGCCAATGGCTAAACTTTTCACACACACTCCACTTCAAGGCCAAAAACTCGAGCCTGTGGGCAGCGTACTTTTTCTGTGATGTGGTCAGGGTTTTGCTGGTGAAGGCGATTGGCTGAGCTGTTTCTTCCCCAGCTGGAACTTGGGATAGTACAGCACCTAACCCACCCAGAGATGCATCAATTGAAAGGATCAAAGGCTTAGATAAATCAGGATGTGCAAGCACAGCACAGTTCAACAACTTCTCCTTGAGGATATAATATTGCATTCTTCCATCCAATCATTTGGATTCAGCTTTCTGAATGTGCCAACAGGCCTCCTAACTTTCTCTTTACCTCTTCTCTTCTGACCTGCAGTTAGAGCAAAGAGAGGCTTGGCAATCGAAGAACAATTCAGAATAAAGTGTTGATAGTAGAAAATTATTCCTAAAAACGACTTGATCTTTCGAGCTGATGGAGTGCAACCATCATCCTCCATAAGTTGAAATTTGTGCATTTTGCATATAACATCTACCTCATAAAGTCCACAGAGACGCCATGGCCAGAAATAATATGACCCAAGAATTTCACTGAATCACGCAAGAAATTACACTTTTTGGGACTCAGTTTGAGGTGATGTAACCAGAGCCATTGAAAAAACATTTCAAGCCTGCTCAAAGCCTCTTGCTCAGTGGGCGCGAACACAAGCAAATCGTCTAAATAGCGAAGTTCATATCCCCCAAAATGCTAAGCATCATCTGCATGAACGAAGCTGGACTGTTGCACAGCCCTTGCAGCATGCGATTATACTCATGTAGTCCCATGGGAGTAATGAAAGCTATGTATTTTTTGTCTTGTTCATGCATAGGTAGATTGTAGAATCCAGAGGTTAAGTCAAGGGTGCTGAAGTAATTGTTACCTCCTAAAGCAGCAAGGCAGTCGGACTGATGAGGGAGAGCGTGAGCATCTTTGAGTGTTCTCGCATTAAGCCACCTGAAGTCTGTACAGATGCGGAGGTTTCCATCTTTTTTCCACACAAGCACCAAAGGCGATGCATATTCGCTTACCGATTTTCTAATTATCCCTTGCTCCTCCATTTCGGTTAACAGCTGACGCAACTTCTGGTAATGAGCAGGAGGGATCCTGCGATATGGTAACCGGAAAGGCCTCTCATCTGTAAATCGGATACGGTGTTCAAACTCCATAGCCTCTCCACAGTCTAAGGGGTGCTTGGAAAACACATCATTGTAATTTACAAGTAACTGTATGAGTTTCTCTTTGGATGCATCAGTGAATTTGCAGAGATCAAAGTCAATTTCACTCAACCCAGCATCCTGCAGTATCGAATTTAAAGCATTATTTGAAGTAGCTTGCCTCTCTGAACTAACCTCCTTTATCTTTCCAGTACCCTGCAAGACTGGGAAGTCTTCTGCAGCCAGACAAGGTGAAACATCTGCAAATTTCTGATTCTTTCTTAGCGTGACAGGTTGGTCTGACAAATTAGTTATTTTCATAGGTATCCACCTATCACCCCACATAGATGTTATCACACGGGCTACCATAATGTTTCTTGGCATAGTCTTGGAGGAAGTTGGTTCAACAAGAATGGTGCTTCCAAGGGACAATGGAGTGTTGCTAGGCAGTCTTCCCCACACTAAATATTCTTGTCTAGCAGCAAGAGTGACAGCATGTTGGAGCTTTACTGTTCCGATTTTGCTAGGGATCTCATCATGTCGCCAGCGCGTGAGATTTGACATCACATCCAAAAAGTGTTCACTGTCCGGTGATAACGTCTTGGTTACGGATGTAACCTCAGTTCCCTGATGGAGGGAACGAGACGTTGTGTCCTTCATGCCACAACGCGTGCCGCCCGCTGCAGCTCGAAGGGGGGCCTCTTGAGGTCCGCCAGGACCACATCAAGGTCGCAAGAGGGTACGGAGCGCGGACAAGGTGGTAGCCTTCTCGCGCTTCTTAGGAACCTAATGATCAGGTTGTGCTGTCCTAGAAACTTACCAGCAACTGGGTCGTGATGAGTGGCAATGGCGGCTATATACACTTTCAGTGTGGAAGGGGAGAGATTGCTCTCGAGTCTCTGGAAGGACAGCACGTTCCCGATCGAGCAACTCCGCAGGTCTTCTCTTCGAGAAGAGCACCAGGACGAGAACTGACGAGAGAGCGCTCGGCTGTCTGGTTCAGGTCGCCTGGGATATGTGTGGCTCGCACGGAGCGGATCACCTGCTGACTCCACAGGAGGAGGCGTTGGGTAAGTCGTGCTAACTGCTGTGAGCGAATGCCACCTTGGTGGTTGATATACGCTATGGCAGTTGTGCTGGCCGAACGAATCAGCACGTGCTTGTCCTGCACGAGAGGTTGTAGCCTCTTCAGTGCAAGTAGCACAGCCAACAACTCAAGTTGTTGATATGCCAGCGCAGGCGGGGGCCCGTTAAGTTAATTCATGCATTCATGACATCAACCCTGCAGGGAGGCATCTGTCGTCACCACGACGCATCTCGAAACGATCTGCTTCATCGACCTCCCCGGGGGTGGTTCGATGGCTGGCAGTGCGGATCCCTCACCGTGGGGAAGCCCCCGGGGAGGAGATCGGCTCTGCTGGCTTACCTGCCTGGCGATGATGTAGCACAATGCACCGTGGACTGAGAGTGCTGAGGGCTGCTGATTATCCTCGACATTGGGTCTCGCCGTGACGCAACGCCGAGTTGCCGAACACCGTCGTGTAGATGGTGAGAGCAGCTGTGATAAATACCCAGAGTGAGTGGAAACTCTTTTTGTAAGAAGTGAGCTGTTGGGACGGGGCAGGAACCGTCCAGGATCGACAGACCAGTGATGGAATGGCTGGGGTCGGGCCCGATGGTATTCTTGATCTCCCTGGGGTCTTCCCACGAGGACCGCTTCTGCCGCGGCTGCTGGCGCGGTCTTCTTCCGGGGGGCCGCCTGAGTGGGGGGCACCAGAGGGCATCGAAGAGGACCAGGGCTGCTGGGAAGCAGCGGGGGAGCGGGGGGGGTATGGGGCGTCTGGGGATTGCATTGATAGATCTGTCTGCTTTCTTTACTCGGGTCTTGCAGCAATGATGTGAAGTATCTCACTCACTGAAGCATCCCCTTTCTCGCGAGGTGGGGTTGGTGGATGCGGACTTTTGTCGTCATCCATGTTCCTGTAGCTTGCGAGAGTTTCAGCGGAGAATCTGTCTTTGATATGCACAGATGAGTGACATTCGAGTTCAATGCAGTTGTTTCTGCGCACCCATCGGCAAGGGGGGGGGGGGGTTTGTTCAGTGAATATGTCGAGCGCGTTCTGACGTTATACTGAAAACCCCTTGTGAGCGAATGGGGTGCGCTCGTAGAAAGCGGACTTTCTCGGTGTCATCTTATGTGAGTTAAGCTCTTCTCTCTCCCAGAGGTGCATACTCCTGGCATTCAAGATGTGGGAACTCACTTTCGCAAACTTTCACGCCCTCCCCAGGGATGTTGCGCGTCACCCGTTGAGCGAGGATTGGCGGTGGAGTTTGCTAATGTTGTGGGTTGGTTTTACTGCTCTTTCCACGTGGGACTCCCATCATCATTGAGTTCGCCAGGATGGCTTTCATCGTTCGGATGCTAGAGGAGGCATTTTGCGGAGAAGATTTTGTAGTCTCGTACACCTTCAGAGATGGGAGAAAATCTTTTACCATGCTTTTGGATGTGGAGGTGCTAAAGTCGACGTCCCAGGTGGGCGAGTTGCGGGCAAAGTGCAAGTACGGCACACTTCCGGCCTGGCGGCGAAATTGACGTACTCTTAGTGCCCCATTGAGGGAAGAAAGTGGCGATGGAATAGTTTGACGTGCACGTGCGAAGGGGGCTTAGGTCTCTTATGAAGTTTTCTCATCAGGTATGGAGTTTATATAGACCCAAAACTCACGCGCATGGAATCCGCACGCAAACGCGCATAATGATAACCGCGAGCGAGCAGAATAGTATCCGTAAGCGGAAAAGAATCCTCGCGCGGGCGCATTTCTGCTCCGCGAGCAAAAACTCAGTCCGCGAGCAGAGGCTTTGACGAGCGCGCGCGCGATTCTCTATATGCTCTCGCAACTGCTCAACACTTGCTCGCTCGTTGAGTTGACTTCTGAGACTTTGGAGGCGGGACAATGGCAGACTTCTCCGATCCTTTGATTGGTCACTTTTAACATGCACTCACCTACAGTCTCCGACATGTATCTTACCCGTTGTACAGACGTCTTAATTTGGCATAACACGATACTTTTTTCCGTTTTTAAACTTGGGTTACAGTGTTATGTATGCCCTTGCCTTTGGATTTACATATTTGGCATCTTGACAGGAAGTTAGAAATAAATAGTTTTTTCTGTTTCTGCCTCGTGGGGGCTGTGTTGTATCAGTGCTCTTACAACTTCGCTCTAATATTAGTGTATTTTATTGTCGTTGCTAACTTATCCTGATATCTCAATAACCCTGTTCTTGTTATCTACTTGAAGATTCTAAACCAAAAGTGATAGTTAACTTAATGCCGTTAGCATAGCAATAGCGTGTTAGCTTGCTTTCTGTTCACACTGTGGAATATCATCTTGCCTCTGGTTTGTCTTGTGTGCTAACTGTTTCTCTTTTTAAGCGAGTATACTACGATCCATCGAGCAACCTTGGTAAGTTGGAATTGCACTTCAAATCCGGTGAGTTATGGCTTCTATTCCTATTATTGTTACTTGCACCTCATGTCATATGTTTAGCTTAGCCTTCTCTGTCAGCTGCGAGGGCTTTATATGCGATAAATGCAGGGAAATAGTTAGGCTGACAGAGAAGATCTTAGAATTAGAGTCTCGCATCCAATCTTTATCTGAGGATAGTAAGAGTTTAACGACGATAGAAAACACTTTGGATGCGAGCAACATTAGCGCACACAGCTCGGTTCCGGTTGAAAATCCTCCGCAGCTGGGAAACTTCGTGACTGTGAGACGGCGTAGTCGCAGGACAAAACATCACTCGACCGTTCCGATTACAGTCTCGAACAGGTTTGCCCGATCAGTGACGCACCGACTGAGAAGCCTGCTGAAAGTGCCCTAGTTATCGGTGATTCTATTGTTCGGAACGTTAACATAGAGGCGCCAGCCACCATATTCCAATGTTTACCGGGAGCCAGAGCGCCTGACATCAAGTCAAATTTAAATGTGCTGGCTAAGGCTAATCGTAAATTCAGTAAGATTGTTATTCACGTCGGCACAAATGATGTTCGACTCCGTCAATCGGAGATCACAAAAGATAACATTAAAGAGGTGTGTGAGCTCGCAAGCACGATGTCAGACACTGTAATATTCTCTGGCCCCCTCACTGCTTATCGTGGTGATGAGATTTATAGCAGATTATCATCACTAAATGGCTGGTTGTCTGAGTGGTGCCTGCAGAATGATATAGTTTTTATAAATAACTGGAAGAGTTTTGAGGGCAGACCTGACCTGTTGAAACGAGATGGTCTCCATCCCTCCTGGGCTGGGGCTTCCAT
This sequence comes from Triplophysa rosa, assembly GCF_024868665.1. NCBI lineage: Eukaryota > Metazoa > Chordata > Actinopteri > Cypriniformes > Nemacheilidae > Triplophysa > Triplophysa rosa. Next base: position 26,814,289 of record NC_079894.1, on the reverse strand, counting down.
CCTGTCTAGAAATATGGCAAAAAGTCTTAATGCTAATGCTAAAACTTGACTCGCTGGGGCCCAGGTCAGGGAGCAGACAGAATGGCTTAACCAACTGTCTGCTTGCCGTCTCACGTCGCAGAATACACAAAATGTACAACATGTAGTAATCCGTTCTCCCAAACATCACAAAATAGAGACTGTGTCTGTCCTCCGGATTAGCAAACATAAAATAATGCGTAAACCTCTTGAAAGTAATTTAATAAACGTTAAACAAACTAAACATGAACAAAATACAGATAATCAACTGTTACGACTCGGATTGCTAAATATTAGATCTCTCTCTAATAAAGCACTTTTTGTTAACGATATGATAACAGATCATAAAATAGACATGCTCTGTTTGACAGAAACATGGCTAAAACCAGATGATTATATTGCTTTAAATGAATCTGTCCCCCAAGATTATTATTATAAACACGAGCCTCGTCTAAAAGGCAGAGGGGGAGGTGTCGCAGCACTTTACAATAACTCTCTTAGCATTTCAGAAGTCGAACTCTAAATATAATTCTTTTGAAGTCATGGTTCTTCATGTTTCAACACCTAATACTAAAGATAAAACTCTTTTTAAATTGATTCTAGCTATTGTATATAGGCCTCCAGGGCACCACACAGATTTTATTAAAGAATTTGGTGGGTTCTTATCAGAACTAGTACTGGCCGCAGATAGACTCCTTGTCGTTGGTGACTTTAACATCCACGTAGATAACGTTACAGATGCCTTAGGAATGGCTTTCAAAGACACTCTTAACTCCATGGGCATTAGTCAACATGTGTCAGGACCCACTCACCTTCGTAATCATACTTTAGATTTAATACTGTCTTACGGTATAAATGTGGACGACGTTAAAATCCTTCAGCAGAGTGAAGACATTTCGGATCATTATCTGGTATTATGTTTGCTTCACTGGCCTACGGCTGCAAATAAAACTCATTGTTACAAATATGGTAGAACAATAACTTCAACTACCAAAGATGCGTTTCTCGATAATCTGCCCGAATTGTCTCAAATCATGAGAAATAACGTTGAAGATCTTGACATTACCACTGAAAATTTTAATTCCACCTTCTCGGTAACGCTAGACAAAGTTGCTCCACTACGTTTAAAGAAGATTAAAAATGGCAGCCCCACACCGTGGTATAATGAACACACTCAGGCTCTAAAGAAAGCGGCCCGAAAAATGGAGCGCAACTTTAAGAAAACTAAATTAGAGGTATTTCGTACAGCATGGAAGGATAGTATTCGAAAATACAGGAAAGCCCTAAAAACTTCTAGATCCGCCTACTTTTCATCACTAATAGAAGAAAACCAGCACAACCCTAGGTTTTTATTTAACACGGTGGCTAAATTAACAAAAAATAAATCGTCAGTGACTTCTGATCCTGTATATCAGCATAGCAGTGATGAATTTATGAACTACTTCACATATAAAATCCAAGATATTAGAGAAAAAATTATAACAATGCAATCAGAAGTGAAACCCGCTGAACAAACTAACTACAGCGCCCTTAAGGAGAAAATGCAATTATTTTATACCGTAGATCAAGATGAGCTGTCTAAAATTATTAGATCATCTAAATCAACAACATGCATACTAGACCCTATACCTACAAATCTACTGAAAGAGATGCTCCCAGAAATTATAGATCCTCTTCTTGGTATTATTAACTCATCTCTGACATTAGGACATGTGCCTAAAGCATATAAGGTGGCTGTTATAAGGCCCCTTGTCAAAAAACCCCAACTCGACCCTAGAGAACTAAGGAACTACAGGCCTATATCGAATCTACCTTTCATATCTAAATTCTGGAAAAAGTAGTTTCAACTAATTATGCTCCTTCCTCCAAAGGAATGACATCAATGAAGAATTCCAGTCTGGATTTAGAGCATGTCACAGTACAGAGACTGCTTTGATCAGAGTTACAAATGATCTGCTATTGGCGTCTGACCGAGGTTGTATCTCGTTATTGGTGCTGCTAGACCTTAGTGCTGCATTCGATACCATTGACCACAGCACACTCCTACATAGACTCGAAAATTATGTCGGCATTAAGGGAATAGCTTTGAAATGGTTTAAATCTTATTTATCCGACCGTTTTCAATTTGTAGCAATAAACAATGAGGTGTCACGCAAATCGCAAGTCCAGTACGGTGTACCACAGGGCTCAGTCTTAGGGCCTCTGCTCTTCGCATTATACATGCTACCTCTAGGAGATATAATAAAGCGACACGGAGTTAGCTTTCACTGTTATGCTGATGATACTCAACTTTATATTTCCTCGAAGCCTCATGAAACACAGCAGTTCCATCGAATAATGGAATGCATAGTCGATATAAAAAACTGGATGAGTAACAACTTTTTATTACTGAACTCGGACAAAACGGAAGTGTTACTTATTGGACCGAAAACTGCTATAAGTAACAACCAAGAATACTGTTTAACTATTGACGGATGTTCCATAAAACCCTCGTCGTCAGCAAAGAATCTTGGCGTTCTATTCGATAGTAATCTGTCATTTGAGAGCCACGTCGCCAACACCTGTAAAATTGCGTTTTTCCATCTTAAGAATATATCTAAACTACGTCATATGCTGTCAATCTCAGATGCAGAGAAGTTAATTCATGCATTCATGACATCAAGACTAGATTACTGTAATGCACTGTTAGGTGGTTGCCCTGCAGGCTTATTACAAAAACTCCAATTGGTCCAAAACGCGGCAGCTCGAGTTCTTACACGTACAAAAAAGTATGAACATATTAGCCCGGTTCTGTCAACCTTGCACTGGTTACCTATAAAGCATCGCGTTAACTTTAAAATCTTGCTTATTACCTATAAAGCCTTACATGGTTTAGCTCCTCAGTACTTGAATGAACTCCTTTTGTATTACAGTCCTTCACGTGCATTACGCTCTCAGGCGTCCTGTCAGTTGGTAATACCTAGAATTTCAAAATCAAGTGCAGGTGGTAGATCCTTTTCCTATCTAGCGCCTAAACTTTGGAATAGTCTTCCCTGCACTGTCCGGGAGGCAGACACACTCTGTCAGTTTAAATCTAGACTAAAGACGCATCTTTTTAATCTTGCATACACTACTCTTCCATAATATAAATCTTAGAGGGTTTAGGCTGCATTAGTTAGATCAACCGGAACCAAAAACACAACTGATGTACTTGTTGCATCAAAGAGTACAGAACAGTACTCTACTCTCAGCCAGTCTTGTCTCATTGTTCCAAGGTTACCACAGCGAGCAGGATGCAGTTCATGGCCTGACCTGATGGTAGAGCGGAGAATGGGAAGTGGGGACCTGACAAGAGCTGAGATGATAGAGCTGGATAAAGAAGGACGCGGTCTCTTGACATGTCTTCACCACAAAACTTCAAATGCTATTAGATTATTAATGATAATCTTAAACTATAATTTATTTTATTATTAAGTTTATTTATTTTATTTAGCCTTGTTGTGCAAGTTCTCTGGAGCTTGTGCAGAGGCAGCAGCTTTTGCCAGAGGGGAACTGGAATCCCCTGGTTGGGCCTGGGTTCTCCTGAGGTTTTTTTTCTCGATTAGAGTTTTGGGTTCCTCGCCACCGTTTGCATACTGTTTTTGCACTATCTGCCTGACCGGGGGGGCTGCTTTAGAATCTTAAAGTTTTACTTAATTAATATTGCATATAGGAATTTATAGTCTGTTATATTTGACCTGTGCTTCTCTCTCCTTTATCCTAAATGTGTGCTCTCACTGAGCGTGTGTGTGTGTGCGTACTTGTCTGTGTACGTACGTGTGTGTGTGTGTTGTGTGTGTGTGTGTGTGCGTGCGCATCCGTGTGTGTGTGTGTCTCTGTGTCTGTGTGTGTTGGTGCGTGTGCGTGTTGTGTGTGTGGAGTGTTTTGTGTGTGGGTGTGTCTGTCTTCTGTGTTTTCAACCTTTTCTTGATTTTGCAGGTACAACTTTGATTGTTTTGCTTGTAGTCAATGTGTCTCATGTACAGCTGCTTTGTAACAATGAAAATTGTAAAAGCGCTATATAAATAAAGTTGAGTTGAGTTGAGTTGAGTATGTGTATTCATAATTGCTTTTGTATTGTTAATAATTTTCATGAAATTGTTATAAAATGAGAATTAATAAATGGCTACAACAGTATAACTCAAAGCACAAGTTATTATAAATTACAATATGATGTACTCTCTAAAATTTAATTTAAATAATTTATTTGTTTTGCTTTATTTGTTTTGAAAATATTAAAACGGGCTATGCCAGTAAACAGATATTAGATAACTCAAATTTAATGACTACAGGAGACATTTAATTATATTATTATAGTATGTTTTAAATAGGTCACACATGACATGTAAGTTTAACTGCTATATTATATAGCATAATTTTTGTTGACAGATGTAAGAAATCAAAATGTCACTTGTTAAAACACTAACACATAGCTAAGGCAAGGTAATACACTAATCATTCGGTAGTAAGACATGTAATCTGTAGGCGACTGCATGTAGGTGAGTGCTTGTTAAAAGTTACCAATCAAATGAGCAGAGACATGCAGATGTCTCCGCTCATTTGATTGGTAACTTTTAACATGCATTGTCCCGCCTCCAAAGTCTCAGAAGTCAACTCAATGAGCGAGCAAGTGTTGAGCAATTGCGAGAGCATAGAGAGAATCGCGCGCGCGCTCGTCAAAGCCTCTGCTCGCGGACTGAGTTTTTGCTCGCGGAGCAGAAATGCGCCCGCGCGAGGATTCTTTTCCACTTGCGGATACTGTTCTGCTCACTCGCGGAGTTTAAATGCGCCCTCGCGGAGCAGCTTTCCGCGCGTGGTTATCATTATGCGCGTTTGCCGATTCCATGCGCGTGAGTTTTGGGTCCATTTAAACTCCATACTCATGCACTTCCGGGAAACACGGCACTGGGGGCACTCAAACCCGAGGTACCATGTATCCAGCCACGAGCGTTGGGAGAGGCAGTGCGGTGCACTGCAACCCAATGCCCACGGCGGCCTGGGAAAGCATGGCTGACATTTCGACGTCCGCTTCTTACTGGGCTCGACACCCTGAGGAAGGGAGCTCCGAGGAATCGTCGGAGTCAGATGCCAGTAAGTCACCCTCCAATGCTGCAAGGGACATCTCATCATCAGCATCACGCACCATTTCCGAATACATAGTTGAGGAACAAGACGGTGGGACCGTCTCTTGGGGAATCGTCAGACGAGCGAGACAAGGTGCGAACGGTCCGCGAGCCAGTGGCTGATGGATTAACGCTCACAGTAATCCTCATATCACCCTCGCTGCTTGCCGTAGCGGACGGCAGGGCCGTAGCCACTGCTGTCACGGAACGGGAAGCTGACGAGGTGGTGGCTGAGTCCTGAGGGAACACAGCCACCCGTGAATGCAACGTATGAATTGTCATCCGCCCGCAGTGCGGGCAGGACGTATCCACAAAGGCTGCCCCAGCGTGCTGGAAACCCAACACTTGAGGCAGACATCATGTCAGTCCCCCTCCTCGATGAGTGTGTTGCACCCACGAGAACAGCGAGACATGCCACGCTGGAGAAATTTGCTCTTTCAGAGAAAAAACTTGAACACTTCTGGATCTGCCGAGAAGCCCAGGGGAAGCTGCAGGAAGGGACAGTCTGCTGCACCACGTCATAAGATTCCAGCAGTAATTCAGCATAGAGTTTGAAGTCTCGAAGTCGATCATGTGTGAAGGCTCCGAAGAACAAATGGTGAATGAATGCAGCACGCCGTCTCTCTTTTATACCCGGATATCTGGGGGCGGAGTCCGGCATGCAAATTTCATTCGCCAATTTCATTGGCCTTTTCTAAACTAGTCAGAAGTTGATAGGTTCTCAAGACGAACCCCATCTGTCGGTTCGACACAACCGACAGAAAGGGAACTGTGTAGCATTTTGCGATATGAAGTCCCAATACTCATCCGTGCTCTTCATTTGATTCACAATGTGCTTGATCAAGTTGGTGCCAAGAATTAAATCATCATGTTGTCCTGGAACAACAAGAACTGGAACTCGACAGCTGTTGCTATACACTTTCATGGTAATTTGTACAAACATTTTGGCTGTGTGGTCCTACCCCCAACACCGACAAGAATGATATTCTCAGGTAATGATTTTTTGTCCAGGATGACATTTTCAGCCAACAACTTTTGTTCAGCTGTCTCACTTAGGGTACAAGACATGGAGCCAGTGTCAAGCATTCCTTTCATATGGAACTGGTCATTTACAATTACAGAAGTATAGAAAAGATCATCAAAAGCCTTTATTTTCTGTATGTTTTGTGCGTATATCACGCAAGTACTGTCGGGTGCTGTATGGCATGCATTCTCATACTGTTGTTCCAGATCACTCCAAATGTGGGTCTAATGGTTTAAAGGACCAGCTCCTTGTGGTGAGTAGTTTACCTCCAGACTGTAATGACTACTCCACTTTCGGCACTCTCTTTTTCTGTGTCCATGTTCAAAACAAAACAAACATAAACCGTCTCTTCTACAATGTGCAACAGTAGAATGGTCCATGCCTCTACAAACCTTGCAAAACTTCCTACTCACAGTCCCATGTCTGAATGAATTTACGGGTGCAGAAGGGCTTTGCATGTTTTGTTTCAGCACACGATCGAGCAAACTGATAAGAGACTGAGTGCAGCTGTCATTTGTTTGAACTGATGGTGTAACTGGTAACCCACCTTAACCTCCTGACACTTTCGGCTCATTCACAGATGTCCCATTCTCTAAATTGGACACTTGGGCATTGGCAGCTACAGTTTTTGCAAAGGCAGGACGGTTGGACTGTGCCTTCATTTGTGCTCTTTTCTCAGCTTGATATTCGTCAAGACGTTCTTGTATTTCAGCCGCCGTCCACCTATCAGCAGATTTGAACTTCAAAATAGTAGAAAGAGATTGGTCAGGGCAATGTTTAACAAACATTTGAGTCACTTCATGGGTAGGATCTTCAATACTTCTGCCCTGTCTTCTCAAACACTCGTCAGCAACATCAACAGCTTTATTAAGCCGAATCCAATATTCCATTGCATTCTCTCCTTCTACAGGTAAAGTGCCATAGAAGTCAGCAAGGGGCATAGATGAATATGTCAATTCACTGAAGTGCTGTTTGAGTATGTCTGTGACAATCCTTGGGTTTGTTTTAGGGTTCAAGGAAGGAGAGACATGCTGTCGGAGAGCCCTCGCCACTGAGGGGGATCGCGGTGCTGAGGAGTTCGGGCAGCGGTGACGAGGGTAGTCGCGGGGGAATGAAGTGGGGTGGTTGCCGTCCTGGAGGGAGCGGACGAGTCATCGCTGTTGGCCATGGGCCAGAGCCTGCTGCCGTCCGCCTTGAAGGGTAGGAGCAGGAAACGGGGGACTCGCTGCCGGCTGCCCTCAGCCAGAGGAGCCATCGCAGGCCGCCAGGGGGCAGAGGAGGATCAAGCCGTCGAGCGTCCAGTACCACCGCATGGCACCATGAGGAAGAGCCTCTCGGCTGGCTGAGGAACGAGCGACAGTGTGTCGGGGAACCGGTCCAGATTTTTTTTCTTTTTCCTCTCTCCCCTCTCTCGTCCCTGTCGCTCCTTGTGCTTCCGTCTCTTTTCCTCTCATCTCACCTGTCAATACCCACAGGCGCTGGGACCGCCGAGACTGGCCCTCGGGGGGGGGAGTAGAGCACGGTCTCATGGGTACCCCCCAGCCTGTGAGGGGTGATGGGGGTATGTGACGAGGGAGGCGGGACGAGAGCCGTGGGCGAACAACGCGGGGCCGGTGGCGCGAGTGATAATGAATGTCAGCTGTGCGCAGTGGTGGAAAGTAACGAATTACAAATACTCAAATTACTGTAATTGAGTAGTTTTTTTCAGGAATTGTACTTTATAAGTAGTTTAAAAACAGTGTACTTTTACTTGAGTACATTTTTAGTGCTGTATCTGTACTTTTACTGCGCTATTTTTCCTCACATTGTCGTCACTACTTTATATGTTTAATCTTCATGTGATTGGCTAAGGAGAATAATCAGTCCCGTCACGTGACCCCGTCCACTCAAATCGCGCATGGAAAACTTGCGTCACACAGATTTCAAGACATCTGCCGCCAATTTAGTTTAATCATGGAGGAGGACGAACGTGTGCGGCAGGCTGGGCGCGTATCTAAAGGCGGTTTTGCGCACTTGAAAGTCACTGCGGGAAAGGGACACAATACGAAGGCTCGTCCGAGATATGTAGAAATATTGAGTTCCTGTATCACTCCGTTCGCCAAGTTTCATCCAAACGGCTATATCATGAGATAAAATTGTCCATCTCTCTCCAAAGTCTCTACACTAAGTGCTCTGCCCTTATAAGTGAGTAGGGAACATATGCGATTGGAATGCATGCAAAGTAGTTTCGCAAACTGTGCATTACCCGTTATAATGTTGTAAATAACGTTCAGTTTCTTGCACAGTTCGATCGACTCGCTTAAATGAGACGTCATTACATCGAAAGAAGCCGCAGGGATTGAACTTTTAAAGACATGAACCATGAAAAACCATGGACCACAACTCCAGGTAAAAATCTTTATTGTTCTACCAAAGAAATAATGTAACATACATTTTGGATGGCTTGAGCTTGAGTAATTGATCAGCCAGCTCCTCTACAGATATGACTGTTAATGCTAACCCAATGCAATTTAGGTTACAAATGTTTAGCATTTTTTGCATGCAGTATTTGTGGCTTATTTATTAATTTCTGCATTGTGGGGCCTAGTACACATGATTGAACAGTGTTGGAAGTGCATAAATGCAGGGGTGTAGCCAGAACTTTTTTTTAGAGGGTGAACTTTTTTTATTAGGGTGACCAAAAAATCCTTACAGACAGAAATTCTTTAACTTCTAGTGTAATTTACACCAATTCTTCATTACGCATAGTTTGCTGGTCAAAAACATACACAAATAACGTAAAGCAATGCTTTCATGTGCTAACATTATTTAAAAATAATTTGCTAGCTATCATTTGCAGTAAGTTAGCATTTTTTATAGAAAATAAACATTGCAGTACCCCAAATTAAACTTTCGCGAAAATGTAATTAATGAATGAAATCCAGTTGAACAAGACTGATTTTACTGACCTGATCCTTCTGCTCGCGATGAACTTCCATGGTACACAGACCAGTGGCGTAGCCAGAATTTTGATTTTGAGGGGGCCTGTCTGTAAATGAGGGGGCCATTTTGTATATGTATATAGCCATTTATATTTTTCTATTACTAAACTGACACACCTATATTATACAGCACATTTCACCATTTTAGCTAACTTAAACATAGCCAAGCGGTTCTTAATCTTGGTTTACGCTGACTTAAATCACCAGCTCGTTAGAAGAGCGCTCCATGAATAAACTGTGTTCCTATTGACATGGTCCCTACACAGTGTTCACTGCTCTCTACTCCCTGCACACAGGAAATCAGCTGAAGTTACTTCTGAAGTTAACTTCAGTTCAGAACACGAATTTGCGCTACACGATTGCCTGCAGCGTCTTCACACAGGGACAAAACTTACTAGTGTGCACCCGCCATCGCAGCATATAAATTAAACTCTTGGCGCAAAAGATGCTACGCACAACACGTGACATAATTAAACCAATAACTTTGAAAACAGCGAAGAGCACTGATTGGTCGATCAACCAGAGTAACAAATCAACAATTCCTTATTTTTTATTTTAAGAAATCAAAGATCTGAGGGGGCCGTACATGTAAATCGTGTACATGTACGGCCCCTCGTGGCTACGCTACTGACACAGACAGTACACTGTCACGAAGCGGTTAGCAGCTGTTCAGCTATAGCGCTCAGACTGTTTGCGTCAGTGCGTCAGCGTATGACATCATATTAACGCGAGAGTAATGTTACTTTCAGTGCATACGCTAAATGATCTGAGCAGCACTCCGTATCCGCATCTTAAACTCCGACACACATCTTAAAACTGCTTCGCACAACAGAGGTGGCCAGATAGGTGGCCATCCATCATTCAGGGGTAGCTGTGGCCACCCGTGGCCACCATGTAGCTACGGCCTTGCATAAATGGTTTTACCTGGAAAACTGAGCTCATAATAGACAGACAGACACACAGACAGAAAAACACATTGAATGGTTATTTTGTCTGGGTTGTATCCAGTTATATGCTTTATCAGTAAGGTAAAGATGTGTTTTGTTATAAGTAGCTATTTTCTATATAAATCTCCAAATTTGATTATTAATAATTATTCTTAATTCATTAAATAACCCAGACTAAAAAGTAACGAGTAACTAGTACTCTGAGTAGTTTTTGAGAGGAGTAATTTTTACTTTTACTCAATTACTTTTTTAACACCAGTACTTTTACTTGTAATTGAGTACAATTTCAGCAATGTAACAGTACTTGTACTTAAGTACAAATTTCCAGTACTCTTTCCACCTCTGGCTGTGCGTTACACCGGTCTCACATCTCTCACGGAGGAGATCGGAAGCATAAAGGGACAAGCGACAGGAGTGTACGACGAGAGAGGACCGGGCCCGGACATGTGTTAAGTTTGTATTTATGTTCTTGTGGCCTTTTATTTCCGTGTTATTGTTTGTTTATTTGATTAAAAGTTTGTTTAATGTTCGCCGGTTCCCGCCTCCTTCCTTCCCTTTGAATTGTATTACACTTGTCTTCCCTCTATTTTGTGACATCTTGAATATTACAAATCACAAAAGTAAATTAGAACAGATGACCACAGAAAAAAACTGTTCATGTGCATACAGCTAAAAATAATACACAATCAAATAATCAAACAAAAAAGGTATCAAAATTACAAACTTTTGTTCTCTTTTCTGATAATATGAATTTTCAACTTTTTTTTCTGAATAATATGCAGTCTAATGTCCAACCTCTTTTTTTTTTCGGCACAGGTACAAACAGAATTTGGACGCTCCAGAAAGCAGAAAACCCGGTGACCAAGCTGGCGTTGGTCAAAGAAGATCCACGATGACTAGAATCAGATAAAAGTCACGGCACCATTGTGACCGGTCTGTACCTTCGCTCTGCGTTGTGTTGATGATTTAAGGAGACCGGACAACAGAGATTCCTCAGATCACTTTTTATTCTGAATTAATAAAAAGGAAAATTAATGAAAAAGAAAGTCAATCTGTGGCTTTTCTTCACAGTTTCGCCATTGACCTTTCCTCAGCTTCGCTTACCGCGAACTGAAAAAAAGCAACCGGAACTTAATTCTTAAAGGGGACACATACCATATTTAACAATTACAACAAACACTAAAAAGTGTACATATAAGCATAGAAAACAGCTCAAATAACAGAAATCAATATGAAAAGAATTGCCACAATACTTTTGTGTGAAATTAATAAATTGATAACACATCTGTTACACACACACACCTTGTAACGTTAATCTGCTTATGACGTTCACTCCAATGTGCTGCTGTGAACTGAAGAATGCGCTAAATAACGCAGCCTAACGCCGTTTTCATAATAAGAGTTTTAAAGGGAACTATAAAGCGATCTCGAATTCTTGTACAGATTACATTATTACTCACAATATTTTAGGGGGGCTAAGCTAGAACTTTAGGCGGCTTTAGCTCCCCTTAAAAGGGCCTAGCAACGGCACTGCTCCAAACTTTGCAATCTTTGACTGCCTCTTTCAGTTTTCTCATCATATTTGTATCCGCCTTTACTGCACCCAGCCAACGTGTTCTTTGTCGCCCTCAGCTTCTTCTTGTTTCGTTCCGACTATGCACAGCATTATGTTTCCAAGGAATTAACTTGCATGATACTTGGTATTTAATGCTAAACTTACATCACACGACAGCAGTTTGAAGTTATGGCTGCACTCGGTGACTTTGATTGGAGGTAGCTGGGTGGGTGTTGTGGGGAGTGGGGGGGCTTGTTGGTTGTGGTTCGGGGCGTTTCATTTGTTGGGACTGTGTGGGTCTGGTCTGGTTGGTCTTGTTTTGTGGTCGATGTCGGACAACAGAGGAATAAAGTTAATTATGCCATTACTACTTTTCCCTGGTTGTTCCTCTGTTGTCTGTTGTTGATCGCGGAATGAGACCGGGTTGGACCTGCACGGTTTCGGCGGGTGGGGCTTCCTGGGTCGCGGCTCGTGGGCTCTCCCTGTTCTTCGTGGACGTTGCTCGGTGGCTTTGGTCGGGGTCACTGAGTGCAGCCATGACACGTCAGAGGAGATCTGGCCCTCCCGGCTGAGCCTGGTTTCTCCCGAGGTTTTTTTCTCCATTATTCAGCATTGGAGTTTGGGTTCCTCGCCACAGCAGAGCAGTGCAGTGTTGGCTTGCTCACCGGGAGACTGCATTTATTTATTTATTTATTCATTTATTTATTAGATATTATTTATTATAATGATCTTGCTTGGTCTATAAACACCATGCACTGTGCTGTGTTTTACCTTTCTGTGTTTTTCTTATTTGCTCCTGTAAAGCTGCTTTGGAACAATGCACATTGTGAAAAGCGCTATATAAATAAAATTGAATTGAATTGAATTGAATGATATGGCCAAAGTATGAGAGCTGCTGCTGAGTAATGTTGCACTGCAAAAAATGACTTTCTTACTTAGTCTTTTGTTCTTGTTTTCCAGTAAAAATGTCTAAACATTCTTGAATCAAGAAGCATTTTCTTGATGAGCAAACTGACCTGAGAAAATAAGTCTGGTTTGTAGTCAAAAAATATGAAATTTCAGTGAATTTGTGCTTAAAACAAGCAAGAAAATCTGCCAATGGGGTAAGAAAAATAATCTTGAATTGAGTGACTAAGAAAAAAGGTAAACCTTAATTCAAGATTATTTTTCTTACCCCATTAGCAGATTTTTTTGCTTTTTGCTTTTTTGCTTTTTTTACCACGACCCATTATAATATTTCTAGCCGAGCAAGTCAGGTTTTGATTTTTTTACTTGTTGGTATTTGATATAAAACATGATGACATGTATCTGAACAAAATGTCCAGAACCTCTGGTATAAAAATATGTTCACAACAATGAAGATCTGGTGACATATTTAACTGTGGACATGGGGAATTATTTTATCCCTGTGTGCACCAAACCTATCTTGTGTTATTGTTGCCAAAAAACCTCTTTTTCATTCCATATGGCTATAGACCCCAGTCCTGGTTGAATTCCAGTATGGCAGATTAATATGGTGCAGTTTATTTTTGCATAAGAGCACAAGATTTGTTTCTTGAACAGTGTCCCAAACAACTTGTGGTGATGGAGGTGCAGTTTTCCTTTGTTTTTATTAAATGCTTTCTGACCCCAAAATTCATCTGATTACTGCAATTTTCCATCTGTGCTCTTTGAAGAGTCTTTGGCCACTCAAATTCTTCTCCTAGTTCTGCATTGAGACAATATAGACACACATCCTGTTTCAAGCTGATTTTCAACATCTTCAGTCTATTAAAATTTCTTGATCATTGCCCTGATGTTGGAAATAACATTGTTTATTGTTTTAACTATTTCCTTAAAGCCATTTTGTATTTTGTGTAACTCAACAGAACTATATTGCACATCAGAACTATATTCTTTGGTTTTAACCATTGTGATAAATGATTAAGGGGGTTTGGGCTTTGTGTTACTAATATTTATTCTCCTGTGCAACAAGAAGTCATAACTGGACGTCATGTTTCTAGTCACCTTGGTGTGCTAAGAAAATGTAAGTATCAATGGGAATATACTTGGGAGGTATTTTACTCATAAGACTTTCTAGGGGTACCAATAATTGTGGCCAGGGTGTATTAGAGAAAAAAGAAAATTTCTCAATGTGATATTCCCCCTACTTCAAATTGTTTTACTTTAATGAAATGTTGGAATATTGTAGATTTTTTAAATAAAAGATCAAAAGGATAAACAATGTAGATTTATTTTTACAGCCTTCTTTGCTCATATTTACCAAGGGTGCCAATAATGGTGAGCAGGACTGTAGAGCTTAACAATGCATATCATTTCAAAGCACCTTAAAAATGCATGTTTCAATGTTACAATCAAAAAATATATCCTTTAATCAGCCAGAGATGGCTGTGACTCACTGAGAAACAACAAAGTGATGTTCATATCACAACAGCTCTAAGACAATATAAGTCATGTGTTTAAAGTAATGTTCAGTTAAACAGGCAATATTATTATAGGTTAAGTTTGCAGATTTTCAACCCATATCCAGCAATTTTTTTGTGGACAAGTAAATGGGAATATCTCAGTATGTAACTAAAAAAATAAGGGTAAACATTGTCCATTTACATATATGGCCATTATTGTAACAATACAAAGTGGTTTGAAAATCAGCAAACTTACACTTTCAACTCGTGTCGCCCAGAGCACAACCACGCCATGTGTCGGAGCACTGCCCACGAGGCTATCAGCTCCTACATATTTGGCAGTTTTGTATGTCCATCTATAGTTGCCATCATCTGAAGTCTTTGTGAGTGTTGGCATCATCTGAAGTCTTCACAAGTGATGCTGTGTCCAATCTGGAGCTGCCGTAATCTTAAAGTGTAAACCCTGACAGATTGAAACAGGAAAGCAAAAGGAGAAAGGTTAGCACTGCTGCTGTTCATAATATTATTTTAAGCAAAATATGATCATGTTCACTTTTTACTATTTCATTTATGAAGAACAAGGTTACAAGATGTGTTATGGGAATGCTTAACAAAATGTGAAAAAGCTCTGGCTCCTTTAACGGAATCTGATATCCTGGATACTACCAATAGTCCAGAGCTTGTGATTTGAAAAAACCTGCCAAATATTGTATCACTGCCTGATTACACTGCTTATGAAAGTGTAAGTGTGCTGATTGTCAAACCACTTTGTATTGTTACAATCCTGGGTTTTACTATGGTAACACTGCAACCATGTAATCATATTTTTTTCTTTTTTCAAATCAAGGTTTTAAAAATGGTTCTGATGCTTTTGAAACCATGGTGAAAGTCTGTATAGGTTTTCTATATGTTGTAGTAATGTCATAGTTATTGTGGTTTTGCTACAACAATCAATCATTGTAGTGGATTTTGTATGGTCTTACTGCAAATGCTGTAAAAAAAACATGGATAACTTCCATATGGGTACAAATACTGTATTTGTGTGTTGGTCTGATAAATGTAATGCATTTGTGTATTTAATCTGCTAAAATATTAAATTTGCAGTTATTGAACATTGGTTTTTGTGTTGAATGACATTTTGGTTAGCGTGATTTAACGATTATAAACCGCGGACCGACCGTGGGCCACCAGCAAACTTTAATGATAAACCAGCGGCTTAGCAGCTGGACCACCAGTGGAAATATGGTGGCTGCCGCCGGTGGACCGCTGGAAAAACGATGAGCAAAAAGCCAGTGGCCCGCAGGTGGTTCCCGCCGGTGGACCGCGAACTTTGCCACTGGTGGCCCGCCACTGGTCCGCCAGCCTTGTGTTAGCTGGGTTAGAAGAACACTATCATTTAGCCACTGCTGTACCAACAGAGGCACAGCGGTGGCAAGCCGCTGGTGGCGTGCCACCCAAAAAAGTTGGGAGACCGACAGCATTTTTACATTGATCGGCTTATCGACAGTGTGCCGACGGTGCTCCGACTGCGTTAAGCCGCTGAATCTATACTGCCCAAAAACCTCCGGTGGACCGCCAGGTCATTGCTTGCTGGGTCGTGAATAGACGCGTGTGGTGTCATTCATCTCCCTCTGGCTGGTGGAACTTTGTTTTTTTGTATTGTAACGCGGCATGATTTCAGCCTCTGAGCTCGAGGTCCGAGGCTATTGGCCCTACCCGGTTCGCTGTAAGCTCTAGCGCCAGTGTTGCCAGGGTCACGCACAATGGGGCTATTTTGAAAATGCAGTTGCGGGAAAAATTATGAAGCCGCGGGTTGCGGGTTTTTGAGCTACTTTCATAATGTACTGCGGCCGCCAAAATGTTTATTTATATTCTAAGGATAAATGTAAATTGATGAGATTCTTAATATGTGTTCATACTCAGATGAATACCTGGCAACTCCAGGACCGGATCCGTTCTCAAAAGTGTGGGGAACGAGTGTCTGACAGGTAGGCTACAGTACAGGGAGAGACGCGGGAGCTCAGCTCAACCAAAGAGGAAAATATAGCGGTGGTATTAGAAAATGCATCCGAATTATGTTTTTACCAATGTTTCGTAAGGTGCATGTCACCTTGCACAATGAAAGAAATCACGCGTGAGTGTACAACAGTTGATTCTTCCGGCTGTCAAATATCACGTTTGAGCAGCGCTATACGCAGTCTAGAACAACTAAAACATTCCCGTGCTTGTACACATTATACATATGCAATAAATTTGACCATGCTTATTTCGTAAGCAAGTTTTTGCATGTCTTACGAAGAGAAAACATGTTTCTGTGTTCCGTGCATGGCCTCGAGCACACATGGGATCTTTTTAAAGGGACACCCCACCCAAAAATGTCAAAGGTGACCCAGAATTGTTTGCTTTCCTAAATCCCCCAAACATCTTTTGAGTTCAACAGAACAAAAAATATATACAATACCTAGGAAACCATTCAGATAAGTAAATGTAGCAATAGAAACGTCTTTTGGCAGTTGTTAACTTTGATTTTGATAGTTTTCATTCCTTTTGGGTGGGTTTTTAGGGGTCATTGGGCAGCTTTCAGGAAGCTAGTTAGCAAGATCCCTGTGACCAGCAGCAATGACAAGGTAAGCTAACGTTTACATGATGACTAGCTAGAATTCTATAATATTCTATATAATCTAGTTCAGTGATGGGATGGGACTATTTTGTATTTAAATACCTTTGAAAAAAAAAATGTATTTAAATGTGTTTAATCTTAGTATTTTTGTATTTTCAAACTAAAATACTTTTTGCCAATCAACCTCCTTATTAGACTGCATGGATGGGCAGTGTTTCAATCCATTTGAAATACAAAATACTATTATTTTGTAATAGTATTTTGTATTTAAATGCATTTAATCTTAGTTTTTTTTGTATTTATTTTTGCCTAGTTAGCCTAGTTAATTCAATAAATCAGCAGTCTAATAAAGAGGTTGATTGGCAAAAAGTATTTTGTATTTTGAAAATCCAAAGACATTTTGTCATTTTAGAATGTAAAGTTCTACTTCTGTAGTTATTTTGGTGAAAGTAACTCAAAAGTAATACAGGAGTCATGCAACATATTTCTATTCTGAGACAGTAATATTGCAAGGTAAGGGATTACTTTTAAATAACAGTAACAAGTAATCTGTAACGTGTTACAGTTTGGAAGTAATTTGCACAACACTGATCAATTCACTATAGCGAATACAACATATATTAACAATATGTAATCATTTCTATAATATATTACAGTACGACAGTATTTTTAATTGAAACAACAATATTGTAATTTATCTGCAATCAAACTTATAACTCTCCTTTTAGGCATATATATTTTAGTTGTGCGTAAGACTTCCATCATCCAATCAGGCACCACGTATTCAAATTTGGCGCCACTTGCGTCATAACGGCTGTGAGTGACGGTACTAGTGCGAGCAGCCGAGGCAGAGCTGGAGTTTTCAAACTACTACAGTGAATTCCTATGGAAGCCAGGCAGGCACTGCGGGAAACATCTCCCGAGAACAGCTGTGAGCAGTAGCGTACGAGTGACAGTGAAGAAATTTCTAACGCTCCCATGGAAATATATGACGAAGTAACTTACATTTAAAAGCGCAAATCCTTTTGAAACTGTGAGGAAAACAGCGCCTTTAGCTCCTGCTTCACTACTCGTCACCATGTCAGTCAGAGCAACCGACCACCGCATGAGGTAAGTGTTTTATAACACATTTAAACAATGATTTTATTCTTTATGTCGTGTACTGCACTTTTGTCTTAAAGCTAATTGTTAGCATTCTTCTGATAAACGTGGAGGCCTAACGTAACTGTAATGTTAGCTTTGGTTAGCTAAAGCCTGGCTCAGACTACAGGAGTTTTTAAATCCTGACAGATTTTAAATTCTGGTTGCAGCACACACATAAGGAGAATCTTAACAGATTCTCTTATTTAAAATCTTAAACCTGGCTCAGACTACAGGAGTTTTAAAATACGGAAATATTAAAAATCTGGTTGCAGCACACACATAAAAAGAATCTTGACAGATTATTTTATTTAAATTCTTAAACAAGCTCACACTCATCAGTGTACAACTAAATTACACATATTTTACATATCCATAGGATATGCAGTTTTGTAAAAGGAGCTAATAGTAACCGTTTTAATGGGTTTACTATTTTTAGATGTTGACATCACATCTACATTTGAATCTCTTTTTCAAGCACTACAAAAATAGGTTTGCCCGTTGTAAACTTGCATTTATGAATGTGAAATGTCCAGATAAGAAAACGTTGGGCCGTAGGGATGGGCGATATGGCCCTAAAACTCTATCACGATAATTCCTGGTATTTGTTGCGATAACGATAAAAATGACGATATATCCATAACGCCATCCACCGCTGTTTTTTGCGTCAAGTGATAGTAGCTGCATGTAGTCTAGACCCTCAGAAAAACAAATATTATCAAAAAGTAAAACTTACCCCAAATCAAACAGCTCCTAAAATATACCTACAGTATTTTTGTAAATATAAAATATACTAGTGAGATTCGACTTCAAAAGGTTGTAGTAAAGAAAAGTTAAATGAACTAAAGCTCAATAAACACATCATGTCATACCTAAAACTGTATATATTCTAATGTTGGGTGGAAACGATCGATCGCATCACGCTGTCAATCACTCTCTCTTGAACTGTGTGAACCTTCTCTTCTCACAGCAACATACACTGAATCTGTCTATGACTCGCGCTACAGAAAGATAACAGAAAAATGCGGATAAAAGAAATCTAATTAAATAATCCATGCTTTTATACGCTCATAAACGTATTTAAAATAACGTATACAAACTCGCATTTGTACTGTAAACAGGCAGCAGTGCTGTGCACGCTGTGTCGCTATGAAAGCACATGTGGGCGCTAGCTGCACACGGGACGCTCCGTTCATCCTGTATATAAAAGGCAAGAAATCATATTAAACAATTTGCGCACGCGCGCATAGCATCTAATGAATGTTTAAATAAATACTTTTAGCCAAACTAAATGTTGTGGTGTAACGTATTATGACTATCAACGAATACTTAACAAACGAATAAATAAAACGAAAGTGAAACTAAACATTAACTCGGATGCATCAGTGCCAACCTAAACGAGATTTAGAGCTTTTAGTGCAAACTCTTTCTCAGCTTCACGTCCGCCCTCCGCTATACCCGTTTTCGCTTCACATATGACCTGTGAATGGGTCTCACAAAGAAATACTTCATCAACTACAATTTATCGTTTATATCGCGGGAAGACTAATTCCTATCGTGTGGGGAATTTCTACCGGTATATCGCAAACGATATAATATCGCCCATCCCTACGTTGGGGCGTAAAGTTGTGTTTATAAATAAGACTAAAGGTAGCAAGTGCGAAAATAAAAATGTAGAAAGTTTGATTGGAAGTTTTTTTATTTCATAATTGCACATCAAAAGACATTCTAAGACACCCAAACTACAGGATAATATTAAGATTATCATACCAGAGGACGCCTCTTACATCGTCTCACCGGGAAACAGAAGTAAACAAAGGGACATCGCTAAGTTAATTTCACGTGATCTCACCTGGCAACGGTTGTGTAACGTCTTTGTCGCTCTCTGAACGATTCTCTGTCTGTCTGTCCAAAGCCGCGGGAACGTATTTTGAGCAGGGGGTGCTATAATGCTTTTTGCTAGGGCTGAAGTTATGACTGTGCTTTGGGCAAGCCGCTTAAGTTTAATGTTAATAAATAACGGAAGAAAAAAAATAGTTGCTGCCGAGAATAAAGATGAATGCCAATGTGATTATAAGAACAGCTAAAAACAAACACATAAACGCATGTTATCTGTATGCCTATAGCCAAATAACATCTGTTGAACGAAACTACAAGCTGCGCGTTAGCAGTTAACTTACCCGGTACATTTAAAACCGACGCGACTTCTCCCCAGCTCTTTTCCTTATCTGTGCGGTTGTGGTATGTTTTGGAGGATACATTATATAGACAATCATGTGTCGTGTCTCCATCTCCGCTGTCCAACGTACCCTTGCAGGAGCTTTCGCGGTCGACATTTTTAAAGGTCTGTCAGTCACCCCGTCACCTTGCAGATGTGCCTCTCATTGGCTGTTGCGAAAGTACCAACGTCATCACCCCGATTTAAAATCCTAAATATCAAACATGTTTGATATGATCGGGGCGGCCCCGATTCTCTCGGAGCAGATCGGGAGGTGTAAGATTCGATCTGTGAACGCCTCACATTACGTGATAATCTGGGCCGAATCTCGGACCCGATCGATCTGGACCCGATTTTTTCAAGATTCCGAGGAGGAAATCGGGGTAAATCTGTGCGAGAATCCTGATGAAGTCGAGCGTCGTTGAATCGTTTGAGTCAAATAAAGTTTTCAGATTTTGATACGTTTTTTATAGAATTCTTCACCTGATCCATAGTATTATTATAAACTGAGGAAACCGCAAAATATAATTCTCTAGTACAAATTCACATGAGATTTTTCTGTACATAAACTTAAAGTACAGTGCGGAGTTTGTATATCATTAACAGAAATGCAATAAATACAAAACTGTTCTATAGAATCGATGTATAAAAACTTGAATAAAGTTATGCAATTCTATTACCATAGATAACCATTGTATCCTAAAGATATACATGCAATTTTTATTGCTTTCGAAAGCCAATGTCTTTAGTCATAACTAGACAAAAGACTAACAGTCAGATGAAAATAATTCGTACAGAACAATTAGACTGACATAAACCACTATGCTACAGAATTGTATCAGCCATGTTTTTTCAGTAAGCTCTAAGGACAAACAATAAGAGCACTTCGTATATGTGTCTTCGTGTGTGTGTTTTAGACGCAGCTTGCGTCATCACTGAGTTGAAGACGCACAAAGTAGTAAGTCGTAGTACGGAGGAGAAGGAAGTAGTCGTCGCTTAGCTGAAGCAATTGATTGTTCTGTCTTAGAAGTTTTGATAAAATGGAGGACCATGCGTATTGTGCACAAGGCCGACAGAGCGTGAATCTCCGTCGTCAAAGAAGCGCAAACGTGATGCTGCCAGACGAATTAGAGACAAACGGCGGCAGAAATCCAGGATAAACATCGGTGTATCTATTACCAGATGGAAGGCACTGTTGAAAGACAAATGTTTTCAAGGCGACGCCGAAGTTGCCTGTTTTCTGCTAGACTGGTAAGATAATTCAACATTTTCAATGTTTCCACTTTTTCAATGTTTACCAAACAACTGTTTTGTTGAAACGGTAACGTTAGCATTTTATACAAATGGCCATATAACCTCCGAATAATAATGTTTTTCCGTCCCTGCGGTACGTACTCCGGTTGTTCCTGACTTTACAAAGGGGGAGACAAACGTCTACTAACTTACACCTAACTGCCTATGTCGCTGTCAGATCAAACGCTTTGAACAGCGTTGCTATTTACGATTAGCTAACTTTAGTTACTTCACTATCTCAGCGTGTACTAGATAGCACGCAAGAAATATATCTAATTATAGAATTGTAACAGTAACTTTCGCAATAGAATACATGTTAAATGATTAATTACGTTAATATATTGCCTTACCTGCTTGTATCACTGCTATCCGCTGTCTCAGTAGACAACATCTTTTTTTACTGTTGCGGCCTCCGTCGTAATTCGAAAGGGAGGGGTGGGCAAATGACTCAGAGATTCATTGCAAAACTATAATACAAAGCTAGTGGCCGCTGATTTTCAAGAACTGTGCCTTTAATAAGTATACTTAATAAAACAAGACTAAAAACCTTAGGTCACTTTTCTTGTCAAGTAACTGTATATTGACTTAAGAAGTTTTAGATGTTTTTTTTACTAAAAACAAGACAAAACTGCTTAGTAAGAATCATTTTTTGCAGTTTAAGTAAAAATGATCTACAAACCCGATTCCAAAAAAGTTGGGACACTGTACAAATTGTGAATAAAAAAGGAATGCAATGATGTGGAAGTTTCAAATTTTTATATTTTATTCAGAATACAACATAGATGACATATCAAATGTTTAAACTGAGAAAATGTATCATTTTAAGGGGAAAATAAGTTGATTTTAAATTTCATGGCATCAACACATCTCAAAAAAGTTGGGACAAGGCCATGTTTACCACTGTGTGGCATCCCCTCTTCTTTTTATAACAGTCAGCAAACGTCTGGGGACTGAGGAGACAAGTTGCTCAAGTTTAGGAATAGGAATGTTGTCCCATTCTTGTCTAATACAGGCTACTAGTTGCTCAAATGTCTTAGGTCTTCTTTGTCGCATCTTCCTCTTTATGATGCGCCAAATGTTTTCTATGGGTGAAAGATCTGGACTGCAGGCTGGCCATTTCAGTACCCGGATCCTTCTACGCAGCCGTGATGTTGTAATTGATGCAGTATGTGGTCTGGCATTGTCATGTTGGAAAATGCAAGGTCTTCCCTGAAAGAGACGACGTCTGGATGGGAGCATATGTTGTTCTAGAACTTGGATTTACCTTTCAGCATTGATGGTGCCTTTCCAGATGTGTAAGCTGCCCATGCCACACGCACTCATGCAACCCCATACCATCAGAGATGCAGGCTTCTGAACTGAGCGCTGATAACAACTTGGGTTGTCCTTGTTCTCTTTAGTCCGGATGACATGGCGTCCCAGTTTTCCAAAAAGAACTTCAAATTTTGATTCGTCTGACCACAGAACAGTTTTCCACTTTGCCAAAGTCCATTTTAAATGAGCCTTGGCCCAGAGAAAACGCCTGCGCTTCTGGATCATGTTTAGATATGGCTTCTTTTTTGACCTATAGAGTTTTAGCCGGCAACGGCGAATGGCACGGTGGATTGTGTTCACCGACAATGTTTTCTGGTAGTATTCCTGAGCCCATGTTGTGATTTCCATTACAGTAGCATTCCTGTATGTGATGCAGTGCCGTCTAAGGGCCCGAAGATCACTGGCATCCAGTATGGTTTTCCGGCCTTGACCCTTACGCACAGAGATTGTTCCAGATTCTCTGAATCTTTGGATGATATTATGCACTGTAGATGATGATAACTTCAAACTCTTTGCAATTTTTCTCTGAGAAACTCCTTTCTGATATTGCTCCACTATTTTTCGCCGCAGCATTGGGGGAATTGGTGATCCTCTGCCCATCTTGACTTCTGAGAGACACTGCCACTCTGAGAGGCTCTTTTTATACCCAATCATGTTGCCAATTGACCTAATAAGTTGCAAATTGGTCCTCCAGCTGTTTCCTTATATGTACATTTAACTTTCCGGCCTCTTATTGCTACTTGTCCCAACTTTTTTGGAATGTGTAGCTCTCATGAAATCCAAAATGAGCCAATATTTGGCATGACATTTCAAAATGTCTCACTTTCAACATTTGATATGTTATCTATATTCTATTGTGAATAAAATATAAGTTTATGAGATTCGTAAATTATTGCATTCCTTTTTTATTCACAATTTGTACAGTGTCCCAACTTTTTTGGAATCGGGTTTGTAATTTTTTCCCTATCAATTTTGTTATAATTTCATAGCAATACTCTATAGCTTAATTTACTTGTTGATGTTTTGTATTTCTGTCTGTGAAACTTGTGCTTTGTATGTGTAAATGTAAATACAAACAATCTTTCACATGCATACATGAAGATTGGAAAAATGATTGCATTAATTATTCGAGTCTTTGTTGTAATGCTGATATCTTTGCTTTTCCAGATATACGTCATTACTTGCATCGCGTTTCGTCCAAGTGCAATTCTTCTGTTGATGTCAGGTCTTGAGATGCCGCTACAGACAACTTTGGATCCCAAGAAGAAAAAAATCCTGTACTGATTCAATTTCTACAATGTCAATTGTTATATGAACATCTGTTGTTGTCATAACTTTTGTTTTGTTAATTTTGAGACTTTTTGGACCATGTGTACCAGGTATTTTTCACTTTCTGCAAGCAAGGTTGTATCATCGGCGTATAGCAGGTTATAATAGATTCTGCATACAGATTAAAGAGGCAACAAAAGCCACCTCCACTTTAAACAGATAAGATTGTACAAACTCATACAAATTTCTATCTAGATATTATCACTAGATGTAGTTTTTAAGTAAGCACGCACATTCTGTCTGAAGTCTTTAAGGTCCCTCTAATGTCAGTTGCCAAGAAGAACTAGGGTGGTTTTAAAAAGCTATGCTTCAAGGGCCACGTTTTAGAATCAGGTCAGTAAAATCTGAACTATGGCCAGAAGAGACTGTCTTGGAGATGTCCATTCATCTTGGTGGCAGCCCTGCTCCTATATAGACATGAAATGCCAAATTTACCCCCTCAGAGACTGAGAGCTCAACCTCCTGTCACAAAACAACAAGCCAACAGCCCATTAACAGATGATGGCATAGATGTGGACAGCGCTTCTGACAGATTTGAAGCTGGGCTGCAGTGGAAATAACTGGATGTTGTAGAATCTCGGTGTTGGTGGAAAGTGTTTCAGGGTGTTGATATCTGGAGGCAGTCTGAATTTGTTACTTAGGCTATTAGTGAAAATGATTAGCATACACTGTAATAAAACGTAATTTTACAGAGTTTTCTGTATATTTTTTTACTGATTTTTCATGTATTTTTAAAATACGGTCAAAAACGAAAAATTACAGAAAAAAATTGCCAAAAAACGTGGAAAATGTAATTTGACAGGGAAAACCGTTTTTACGGTTTATTTCTGGCGCCCCAGCTGCCAGAAAATTTAATTTTTTTTACAGTGTAGGCTTAGAGTCGCTAAGAAATTATTTACAAAAGACCTCTTATCAAAAACCCTTCCTTGTCAAATGGTTACCTTTAAAAATAAGTGTACTTCAAGATCACTTTATTACGTATACTTTTAGTGTATTTTGAGTATAGTTTATATACTGTAGTACAGGGGTCTTCAACGTTTTTCAGGGCAAGGACCCCTTAGATGAGCGATGCATGGAGCAGGGACCCCCTTTTTTTGTAAACGGAGCTATTTAAATAGAAACAACCCTATTGTCACAGCAATATTATGTTAAGACATTACATTAGCACTATTATGTTATTGTTGCACATAGGCTAAATACTTTTCTGTATTATTTATGTTTTTAATATAGATTGCTTGATTATTTTACGGGATTTGCAGCATCAAACATTTTCATTTTACTGTGAGATGGACAATTAAACATTTATTTGAACCTTAAGTTTTTATTAAGCCTTCAATGAGATGACTGACCCTGGTTAATGCCACAAAGACTCTTCTAGTGGAGGTAGGGGTTGTCTCTGGAAAATTAGTGCAGATTTTACGTAATTCTGTTGTAAAATCAGGCCGTTTTATTAATTAATCAGGCCGTATTATTTGAAAAAATCGGGTCCAGAACCTCGATCGGGTCCGAGGTTCGGTCCAGATTATCACGTAATGTGAGGCGGGTCCGAGGTTCGGTCCAGATTATCACGTAATGTGAGGCGTTCACAGATCGAATCTTACACCTCCCGATCTGCTCCGAGAGAAATCGGGGCCGCCCCGATCATATCAAACATGTTTGATATTTAGGATTTTAAATCGGGGTGATGACGTTGGTACTTTCGCAACAGCCAATGAGAGGCACATCTACAAGGTGACGGAGGTGACTGACAGACCTTTAAAAATGTCGACCGCGAAAGCTCCTACAAGGGAATGTTGGACAGCGGAGATGGAGGAACAACTTGTGGAGTTGTGGCAACAACATGATTGTCTATATAATGTATCCTCCAAAACATACCACAACCACACAGATAAGGAAAAGAGCTGGGGAGAAGTCGCGTCGGTTTTAAATGTACCGGGTAAGTTAACTGCTAACGCGCAGCTTGTAGTTTCGTTCAACAGATTGTTATTTGGCTATAGGCATACATATAACATGCGTTTATGTGTTTGTTTTTATGCTGTGTCTTATAATCACATTGGCATTCATCTTTATTCTCGGCAGCAACTATTTTTTTTCTTCCGTTATTTATTAACATTAAACTTAAGCGGCTCGCCCAAAGCACAGTCATAACTTCAGCGCTAGCAAAAAGCATTATAGCACCCCCTGCTCAAAATACGTTCCCGCGGCTTTGGACAGACAGACAGAGAATCATTCAGAGAGCGACAAAGACGTTACACAACCGTTGCCAGGTGAGATCACGTGAAATTAACTTTGCGATGTCCCTTTGTTTACTTCTGTTTCCCGGTGAGATGACGTAAGAGGCGTCCTCTGGTATGATAATCTTAATATTATCCTGTAGTTTGGGTGTCTTAGAATGTCTTTTGATGTGCAATTATGAAATAAAAAAACTTCCAATCAAACTTTCTAAATTTTTATTTTTGCACTTGCTACCTTTAGGCTTATTTATAAACACAACTTTACGCCCCAACGTTTTCTTATCTGGACATTTCACATTCATAAATGCAAGTTTGCAAAGGGCAAACCTATTTTTGTAGTGCTTGAAAAAGAGATTCAAATGTAGATGTGATGTCAACATCTAAAAATAGTAAACCCATTAAAACGGTTACTATTAGCTCCTTTTACAAAACTGCATATCCTATGGATATGTAAAATATGTGTAATTTAGTTGTACACTGATGAGTGTGAGCTTGTTTAAGGATTTAAATAAAATAATCTGTCAAGATTCTTTTTATGTGTGTGCTGCAACCAGATTTTTAATCTTTCCGGATTTTAAAACTCTGTAGTCTGAGCCAGGTTTAAGATTTGAAATAAGAGAATCTGTCAAGATTCTCCTTATGTGTGTGCTGCAACCAGAATTTAAAATCTGTCAGGATTTTAAAACTCCTGTAGTCTGAGCCAGGCTTTAGATTAACTTTAGAGGGGGATCCAATATGGCGGCACGCTGATCACACGCATTTATAAACGCTCCTACAGCATTCAGCAATTTTCTTTTTAAACAGCCTTATTTTCGTTCCAAAACTGAACAATATATATAAGTAACGACAAACAACAGTGAAACAAGATGACATCGCGCACAACAAAGAAAAAACCTGGAAGTCAAGACGACTCTAATGCTGAGCCTGCTAATCATCATGCTAACACAACATCGGTGGATAAACAAACCAGTGCAAACACCAATAAAAATCAAGAGAATGACATTATGGGTGCAATTACGAGCATGAGAAAAGACTTTTCGGTACAATACACAGGAATCTTCGCAGCCATACAAGATGTGAAACAAGAAGTCACAGAATTTTCTAACAGATTGACTACGGCGGAACAACGTATTAGCGACACAGAGGATCGGGTGTCTGTGTTGCAAAATACCGTGGATACTCTTCAGCAACAGGTGAAACTTCTTGGAGTTAAACTAGAAGACCAGGAAAATCGAAGTCGTCGCAATAATGTGCGCCTCGTTGGTCTTCCCGAAGGATCTGAGGGCTCAGATGCGGTGGGTTTTCTCGAGAGATGGCTGCCAGAGGCACTGGGACTGGAGTCTCTTAACAACACGATTACCATTGAAAGAGCTCATCGTTTACAAGATCGAAAATCAGGGGTGGTTCTAGGGGAGGACAGAGGGGGCCAGTGCCCCTGTGTCAGCACACTTGGCTACCCCACTGGCCCCCTTAAACACATTTTAGATATTTTAATATCTGAGCCCTCACTCTGCTCCGCGGCAGTGGCTAGCCCCAGTATAAATCTCTAGTTTAAGCCCGTGTTCACACTTAACTTATTTTTTGAGAAGAAAAAGTTGTCCAAGGCGCTTTTTTAGTAAAAAAAAAAAACGCTAGCAGCGTTTGGTTACAAACAGCAGCCGAACGCCATGACTTCGTCGTCAGCGTCTGTGCATGAAGGCAGCCCAGAGAAACAGATAGGCAGCGTAACGGAAGTCTATTTGAATTACAAACAGAGTTCGTCTTGCAATAACTAATCACATATTTAAAAACTACAATACTAATTTCTCGCTAGAAATGCAATCAGAAGTTGTTGAAAGTGAAAATTAAACTTACATTTATACAAAACTATGCTCCACTGGGCGTTTCGGCCGCCATTTTATTTTTTCGAGTTGGAGCCTTCTTGACCAATCACGTTCCTCGCATGTTGTTATGGAAACGACAGGTCTCTGTCATTGGTTAGCTGGGGAAAAGGAGGTTGACGTGTTTTTTTTGAGAAGGGGGAGTCTGCAGACCTGGAGCAGGCAGTTTTACGCCCCAAGCAGTTTTGCGCCCCAGGCAGTTTTACGACCCTGTTTTTACTTATTTGTCCAGTAGGGGGAACTGTACATTAAGAACCACCAGAACAGACCTAAGAACAGATAACTTCATCGTCCACCACGAGTTATGGTAAATAAGTGTTTTCAGGCAATCGTCCAACATGTATAGTTTTAAATGATTCATTGATATCGATATGAATTCATTTCAACATCTAAAAAGATATGTACGGTATGTGTAATTTACACTCAAAGGCAAAAAAATGTATACTTATTGACCAGGTCGATGTTCTGTCTGGATCAACCTTATAGCTAACCACGTATATGCTTACTTGATATCTCTTACTCGATTTCATAATTATTTTCTTTTTAATTTTATTTTGTTGTCTGTCTCTAGCCTATGTGATGGCCTTCTCTGGTAAAATATTCTTCTGCCCTTACGGAAATTGACCATGGTTTTACTACAGTTAAAACAAAAAAACCATGGTTACTGTAGTAAAACAATGGTTATCACAAAATAACCATTCTTTTGAAAACCATGTTTTTGTAAAACCATAGTAAAATAATCAATGCACCAAAAAAAACATGGTTACTGCACTTGTACCACAAAAAAAAAACATGGTTTATTTTCGTAAGGGTGACCCTGTTTACTTGCATTAATACATAACGTTACTACAGTAGGCTTATATGTAAACCATTTCAATTTAGCTGCACACATACTTAAGTTATTTATTATTTTAAGTCGTTACAACTTCCTACAAAATGGAGAGCCCCATATTCAGAACTAAAAATTAATCACAGGTGAGAACATCACAGTCAACATAATAATTAGCCAGCAAACAATTTTCTTAAATGTGTATTAAGAAAACAAAAGATCAATAATCGAGCACCAACAATCACAAACATGTTCAAACTCAAATTGAAAACTTTATTCCCATATGGAATAAAATAAATGATCATATTATGTAATGTACATATAAAATACATTTTTGTTAAAATAGCTTAATAATCCTGATTAAAATGTATGTGCACCTAATGTGGGTTTTATCATGTTTGTGATTGTTAGTGCTCAATTAATCGTGTATCTTGTTTTCTTAATAGCAATTGTTGGCTGGCTAATTAGGCCTATTATGTTGTGATGTTATTGATCTCATCTGTAATAATACTTGGAAATAATAAAAATGTGTTCAAGAATGCAGTTTACATATTTACTGCACTTTTAACCAATAGCTTGTCTAATAAATACATAAATGACTTACAGAGACATATGTGGCAATGTTTTAATGACATTCTCAATTTTCTTTGCACAGTCCATCATCAGTGGCCAAAAGAAATCAAAGTGGCTTGACATATTTTGCAATCCTTCTGCCAAGACCATGCTTGTGCCTGTGTACGTTGACAATGAGGACCAAACTGATGACCTACTTTCACCTCACTTAATTTCTGGACAGGACACCCACACAGACAGTGACACAATCAAGTTTATTATGGATGTCCTTTTTCCAGAGGTGGGTCCTGTGTTAGCTGTGCTCCTCAGATTTATTTTGTAATTGCTTTAAAAAAATGTTTTGGTTAATGTAGAAAGGATACTCAGTTTTGTTGTACAAAAAAATAAAAAATAATTTTAATACTGAAATGATACTACTTGTTTGGGTGTGACCCATCTTGACTTAACTCTTTCTTTGATAGTATCATGGTTCTGCCCCATCTTGTCTTGCTTTTCTTGACCTAGTGGCAGAATCGTGACAGAACCTCTTATTTCATGTGGAGAGAGGCGTTTTGGCCCTGTTGGCCTTCCACTCTCCGGTGTGGCGTCTCTGTTCCCGGCCTTTCGTTGCCTCATTATTGATTGTTTATTAGTTCATGCCCCACACCTGTTCCCTCTTGATTTGTTCCCTTTATAAGGTCCCTGTGTTTTCTGTCCTGTGCTGGTTCATTGTCGTTTGTATGGTGAGTGCCTGTTCCGTGTCAGTCTAGTCTAGTGTAGTCATTTGTAGTTCATGTTTATGTTAATCTTAGTCTTGTTAGGTGTATTTAGTCTTAGTCCTGTCCTGTTGTAGATTCCCCTGTTTTGTTTTGTTACCCCCACGTGGGTCTTTGTTTTGTATTTATATTTTATTAAATGTCTTGTTAACCCCTTACCCGCTGTCTGCGTCTGGGTCCTCTGTTCCCTGACTTTGTGTCTCACCGAACCGTAACATGACAGATAGTCTATCATCTGTTCCCTTGCTGGTTTGGAAAATCTCACCATGCTGGAGGCTGAGGAGGAATTTCTACAAGGGCCTGTCATTGACAAGATATGTAAGGATGCTATAAAGGAGAAATGGTCAAGCATGACATCCTGCCATTATTTCCAATAACAATTTTCTCTACAACTTTAAACTTTCTTTTATCAGTGAGCGGGAGCAGTTTGACAGGAGGATTAAGAACATTTTGAAGAAGAGTGGCAACCCATAGGAGTCATTATCGAGAGCCATCCTATAATGATCATCAATCCTGTTTTTGATAATGGTCTTAATAAATAATGTTGTTCACAATAATGTTGGTCACTTTTTTCTTAGAAGTTAAAAGACCTTAGAATTTTTTTAAAGCGGTGAATTATGTTTTTCTTCATGAAATAGTATGCAGGACACTGTTCTAAATGCAGGGCATGAAATTTAATTGATGTTTCATATGATTGCACTTAATGTCTTAATGTCTTATAGGCTAAATATGGTTAATATTTGAATGTAACTTTGCCTATACATTCACAACAAACACTCAAGTCTTCTGTATATTTGCATATTAATAGGCCACAGTAGATTATATATTATTGTTGTACTGTACATCTGATGCAACTGATCTGTATTATTATTCATTTTTCAATTCACAAAAACATTAAATTGCAGTTGCAATTGCAAATCAATTGTCTCCTGCAAGCTATGTATTAAGACCGTTAGTAGATATCTACAAATATTTAAACCTGTTCTGCATATCGTTAGTTAAGCCATGGTTTCTGTAGTAAGATTGCTTTTGTCAAAAGTCACCAATACAACAACAACAACAACAACAAAACATGGTTACTACACTTTTATCATAGTTCATTTTCACTGGTCCAGAAGCACTTCCAGTTTAGTTTATTTATTTACTTTTAATCTTACACATACATAATTACATTTTTGTTTAACAGTTTGATTCGGTTACAATTATTTTATTTTGTCGTTCAACTCCCCCTACTAGACAAATAAGGAACAACAGGGGCATAAAACTGCCTGGGGCGCAAAACAGCTTGGAGAGTAAAACTGCCTGCTCCAGGTCTGCAGACTCCCCATATAGTTTTTTTTCAGGAAAGTTGAACTTTTTTCAACCTCTAAAGACGTTCTGAGCTGCAGAAAAAGACGCCGGCGCTGGCGTTTAAAAAAGCGCTCAGGACGTTTTTGAAAACACGGTTTACTCCATTATAATGTAAAACAGACGCTAGCAGCTCCGAAAAAGAATTCAAGTGTAAACACAGGCTAAGTTTAATATTGATCATTTTTGTCCGTATATTAATTTACAAAACGGATCTGCAACTTACTAATGCTTGCTTTCGGAAAATAAACACGAACAAGTTTAAACAGTTCTCAATGTCAATTTCGAGGACAGAATGGCAAATTTCGTAATTTTTTATAGCTAACTGAAGCACACTGTAGAGCCTTTGAAAGACACTGACACGAATGAAAACGGTTCTTAATGTCAGCTTGCAGGAGAGCATGGCAGATCTTGTATAAAGTTTTGCCAAAAAAAAACCTGGAAATACAATCATACATAAAATTCAGTGGACGTTAATAATTGAAAATGATTAATTTAAAAGAATATGTCAAAAGAAAAAAGTGTCAAGTAATGGGAGGCCTGTGCCCCTGTAGAGCTTTGAAAATATGACAATACTTTAAAGCACATTTGAAGTTATGCAATTATGCTTTGAAGCACATTTAGATAAGTTATTCTCAATTTTATTGGTAAACATGATTCTAATATTTGAAACTTACACAAGGTAAGGGCACAGTCCTATACAAAAATATTTTATGCTAATAATCATATGTAGCTTTGCACACTGCTGGCATCTAGAATGACTTTAGGGGCAGTTGTGGCATAATGGTTAGAGAGTCGGACTCATGACCAGAAGGTTGCCGGTTCGATTCCCAGGGCCGGCGGGTAACAACTGAGGTGCCCTTGAGCAAGGCACCTTACCCCTACTTGCTCCCCGTGCGCTGCAGTGATAGCTGCCCACTGCTCCGGGGGTACGTGTGTTCACCACTTGCTGTGCGTGTGTTCACTACTCTCTGGATGGGTTAAATGCAGAGGTCACATTTCGTTGCCTTGTACATGTGCAATGACAATAAAGTTGAATCTAATCTAATTTTGACCAGCATTGTATTGTTCATATCAGAGGGCTCTCTCAACTTCTAGCTTAAATTTTACTTTTTGTAATACTACTACGACTGCATTTTATTTATAGGCGCCTTACTGACACTCAAGGACACCATACATCAAACAGTCAACAATAACAACAATCATCATTAAAGACAATTAATACAGGCTAAATACAAGTTTAAGTGCAGCAGATGATCTGAGAGTGCGAGTCGGAGTGTAATTGCAAAGGAGTTCTGCTAAGTAGGATGGAGCCAAATTATTGAGTGCTTTATAAGCCAGGAGAAGGATTTTAAAGTTAATTCAATATTCAACTGGAAGCCAATGCAGGTGTTGTAATGTGGGAGTAATGTGCTCGGTTATAGGAGTCCAACAGATAATTCGTAATTATAATATTGTTTATATCGTTATCGGAATTATATCATTGACCGAAATGCATGAATATATTTCAATATCAATTTTGTCCATATCGTCCAGCCCTATTTTAAAACAACAGCTGAAGTTAGGACCAATAATACAACATCAAGACCTTTTCAAATATATAGAGGCACACTACAAGGATGCCCTTTATCGCCAATGCTCTTTATTCTAGCATTAGAACCTTTAGCAATCGCGGTTAAAATTAACCCCTCTATCAATGGCATAAAAATAAGCATTATACGCACACGACACTATTCTTTTCCTGACAAATCTTGAGAGATTCGTACCAGCATTACTCCAATTGATTGATAGATTTGGAAAGTTCTCTGGTTATAAAGTAAATAATGCCAAATCATCAATACTGTTTTTAAATACCCAAGAAAGGAACCAATCACCGATTAGGCATCCATTTTACAACGCAATCAATGGCTTTAAATATCTAGGCATAGTTATCACTCCGACTATTGAAAGTTTAGTTCCTGCCAATTATAACCCACTCATAACAAAAGTCAATGAATCCATGGACAGATGGTCCTCCCTGCCAATCTCACTGATTGGCCGTATAAATATAATAAAAATGAACATTCTCAACAAATTTCTGTACTTATTTCGATCTATCCCACTTTCTATCCATTAGGGTTTTTATCTAATATGAAAAAAAAAAATTCATTTGGAATAATAGACGTGCAAGGCTTCGCCTAACATTACTATATCTTCTTTATGATAGAGGAGGTTTACGCTTGCCCAATTTACAGTGGTATTATTGGTCAGCCCAGTTAGCTAGTCTCACCTATTGGTTTTCAACGCAAACATTATTACCCTGGGTAGAAATAGAATCAATGATATGGGTTGAAAAGATATGGGTATGGATATGTTTTTGTATTCTGAACAATTTAAGAATCTAAAAAAGGCTACCAAAAATCCCTTTGTCAAAAATAGTTTTGTAGTATGGAATGATGTTCAGCGCACGTTGGGAGAAGTCCCAACTCTTTCTTTTTTTTCTCCTATTTGGGGAAACGGGGATTTTAGATCAGGGAAAAATGACCCAGGCTTCAAACAGTGGGCATTAAAAGGCATTCGTAAAATGGGGGATTTGTTGTTGGATTAACTAGACCTTTGCCAACAGAACTAGAAAAGGCTATGTTTTATGAGAATGTTAGCACAAACCAAATATCACGGTTTTACTCTAAATTTGTCAATAGCTCCAAAGAATCATCTGAATTCAAAAGGGCTGTTTGGGGAGTAGATTTGAGATATGACCTTTTGGACTCAGAATGGAATCATATATGTGCTAGAGCCCAGAATGTGTCAATTAATACCAGATTTAAGATGATCCAGTACAACTGGATAATGCGCACCTATATCACCCCTGAAAAGTTAAATAAGTTTAACCCAGATATCCCAGATACTTGTTTTAAATGTCGAACATACAAGGGAACGCTCTTTCATTGTATCTGGGAATGTGAGGTGATTAAGTCATTTTGGCAAAAAGTAATAACATTAATTTCCTCAATCATCTCAAAACTGACTCCTGAACTATGTGCTCTGGGCTTAATCCCGGTAAATTTATCATTACCAAGTTATCACATTAAAATGATTGATATCTGTTTAATTCTTGCAAGACGCTTAATAACATTTTATTGGAAGAATATAGAAGGCCCATCCATTGATCATTGGTTAAAAGATTTATCACACTGTATCGCATTGGAAAGAATAACCTATAGTATAAAGGGCAAACTAAAAGAGTACTATAAAATGTGGGATCTTTTTATAGATTTCTTTGAAACTAACCAAACCTTGACATAGGCTCTCTCACCACTGATTGATATATGTTATGCTTTTGTAATAAAGAATTTATCGGTCCTAGCCTTTGTATAAAAATATTTTTTAACTGTATTTGGAAATGTTTTGGATGCTGTGGGTATATGGGGGGTGTTAGAGATGGTTTGTATATACAGTATATATACTGTATATATATATATATATATATATATATATATAACAAAGGAGTTTCATAGAAATGCATTTTACACATATACTGTATACGTATATATCCTGGGTCGCGGCTCATGCGCTCTCCCTATTCTTCGTGGACGTTGCTTGGTGGCTTTGGTCGGGGTCACTGAGTGCAGCTATGACACGTCAGAGGAGATCTGGCCCTCCCGGCTGAGCCTGGTTTCTCCCGAGGTTTTTTTTTCTCCATTATTCATCATTGGAGTTTGGGTTCCTCGCCATAGTAGAGCAGTGCAGTGTTGGCTTGCTCACCGGGAGACTGCATTTATTTATTTATTAGATATTATTTATTATAATGATCTTGCTTGGTCTATAAACACCATGCAATGTGCTGTGTTTTACCTTTCTGTGTTTTTCTAATTTGCCTGTAAAGCTCGCTTTGGATAAAAAGTGTGAAAAGCGCTATATCAATTAAATTGATATTATATTTATTATATATTAATATATATATATATATATATATGTGTAAAATGCATTTCTATTAAACTCCTTTGTTACTATTTTTGTTTTTTCAATAAAAATATGCTTAAAAAAAGATGAACCTTAGATGAGCGAATTAAAATGACAGGTTTTTTGTTATATTTCTAGTTAAACCACAACCACAAATGCATAGTGATATTTGTAGTAAAACTGTGATTATTCAAATGGTTGCTTTACTTTTACCATGGGACAAATATTAATTATAATTGTTGTTTTGTTCATGAAGGTCAATAATCAGGTTGCCTGCTGGATAAAAATCCCTCTAACGCTACTGCAGTAGAGGTGATGTGTTGTGAATAATATTCTCTTCTTTCATTTGAATAATTCAGGATGTGTGTGCAGTCTCTCTGGGCAGCATGAATGAGCTAATGAGTCATAGAGATGGACACGGACACTTTGTCTGAGGTATTCGAATGAACTCCACTTTCTGTAATTATACCTCTTAATGCCACAATTTACAATTGATTTCCCATGATGTCCATGATGTTCCCTTGATGATCTTTTCACTCGGACCGATAAAGTGTAGGTGGGTGATTTATAAGCGAAATACTTTTGCAGTATTATCTGTTGTCCTCCGAATAATGTATTAGCAATTATATAATCTAAAGAATGATTGACACTCGAGTTTCATTTTGAAAAGGATTCAAAGTACTTGCATTGTAGAAATAATTTCAAATGTGCAGAAAGTGTCATGGTTCTGCCCCATCTTGTCTTGCTTTTCTTGATCTTGTGGCAGAGCCATGGCAGAACCTGTTGTTTCATGTGGAGAGAGGCGTTTTGGCCCTTTTGGCTTGCCATACTCTCTCCAAGTCTGTCATTGTTCCTGCCCTCTTGTTCCCTTGTTAGTGCTCGTTATTAGTTCATGCCCCGCACCTGTTACCTCTTGATTTATCCCCTTTTATAATGCCCTTGTGTTTTCTGTCCCATGCTGGTTCAGTGTGTGTGTGTGTGTGTGTGCGTGTGCGTGTGCGTGTGTGTGTGCGCGTGTGTGCGTGCCGTTGCTTGGGGTGAGTTCAGGTCTTGTCAGTGTAGTCTAGTCTTTTGTAGTTATGTCATATTTTATCTTTAGTCTTGTTAGTTTTAGTTAGTCCGTGTTCCTGTTACCTGTCATGATATACCCTTTTTTGTTATTTTACCCCCACGTGGGTCTTTGTTTTGTAGTTTTATTATTAAAAGTCTGTTAACCCCTTACCCGCTGTCTGCACCTGGGTCCTCTCTCCGTGTCTCACCTCCCCGTTCCGTGACAGAAAGTATTTGAAATCTGGTTATTAAGTGTCTTGAGAATGAAAATGTGGCCTTGTATGTAAGGTCTTCTGTTAATTTTAGTGTTTTAAAATGATGATCTATAAAGGTTTCTAAATGAGAATGCTGGCAGGGTTCTCTCGGAGTTTTGCGTGTGGATCCAGTAGATATTTATGGTCATATTTGGGCTCTTTGAATGACTCAACTCAAACATATTGACTATGAGCAAAACAATTAAAGTTATACCTGTAAAAACAAGAAAACACAGAAGACAGACATACCCACATACAAAACACTCCACACACACAATATGCACATGTACTAACACACATAGACACACACGGATGCGCAGACACATGGACGCGCATGCGCACACGCACGCACGCATGCACACACAGACACGCACGCACACACAGTGAAAGCACACATTTAAGATAAAGGAGAGAGAAACACAGGTCAAATATTAAACTAACTATAAATTCCTATATGCAATATTAATTAAGTAAAACTTTAAAATTCTAAATTAGACCCCCGGCCAGGCAAATAGTGCAAAACAGTATGCAAATGGTGGTGAGGAACCCAAAACTCCAATGGAGAAAAAAAACTCAGGAGAACCCAGGCCCAACCTGGGGATTCCAGTTCCCCTCTGGCAAAAGCTGCTTCCTCTGCACAAGCTCGACACTGCTTGTACAACAAGGCTAAATAAAAATAAATAAACTTACTAATAAGGTAAATTATAGTTTTAAGATTATCATTAATAATCTAATAGCATTTGAAATTTTGTAGCGAAGACGTGTCAAGTCATCGCGACCTTCTTTATCCAGCTCTATCATCTCAGTTCTTGTCAGGTCGCCGCTTCCCATTCTCCACTCTACCATCAGGTCTGGGCATGAACTGCATCCTGCTCGCTGTGGTAACCTTGGAACAATGAGACAAGACATCTGAGAGTAGAGTACTGTTCTGCACTCTTTGATGCAACAAGTACATCAGTTGTGTTTCTGGTTCCAGTTGATCTAACTAATGCAGCCTAAACCCTCAGAGGATTTATATTATGAAAGTGTAGTGTATGCAAGACTAAGACACGTCTAGAAAGATGCGTCTTTAGTCTAGATTTAAACTGACAGAGTGTGTCTGCCTCCCGGACAGTGCAGGGAAGACTAGTCCAAAGTTTAGGCTCTAGATAGGAAAAGGATCTACCACCTGCACTTGATTTTGAAATTCTAGGTATTACCAACTGACAGGATGCCTGAGAGCACTTGAAGGACTGTAATACAAGAGGAGTTCACTCAAGTATTGAGGAGCTAAACCATGTAGGGCTTTATAGGTAATAAGCAAGATTTTAAAGTTAATGCGATGCTTTATAGGTAACCAGTGCAAGGTTGACAGAACCGGGCTAATATGTTCATACTTTTTTGTACATATAAGAACTCGAGCTGCCGCGTTTTCGACCAGTTGGAGTTTTTGTAATAAGCCTGCAGGGGAACCACCTAACAGTGCATTACAGTAATCTAGTCTTGATGTCATGAATGCATAAATGAACTTCTCTGCATCTGACATTGACAGCATATGACACAGTTAGATATATTCTTAATGAGTCCTCTTTGATCTTTATACTCACACTTATAAGGTGGGAACCTTATGAAAGTCCTTGCTTAGCTTTTAGTTTATACTGTATAGGAGTCTTAGAAACAGAGAAGGGGTTTCATCTTTTTCATTTTCATTTAGAATAAGCTTTAATCCAAAGCGACTT
The DNA here is from genome assembly GCF_024868665.1 of Triplophysa rosa. Lineage (NCBI taxonomy): Eukaryota > Metazoa > Chordata > Actinopteri > Cypriniformes > Nemacheilidae > Triplophysa > Triplophysa rosa. The sequence continues at coordinate 26,775,722 of NC_079894.1, read as the reverse complement.
TGAAATGGGGTTAACAATGGAAGCAATTGGAACAACATAAGGACAACAAAAAGCATAAGTGCAATAAAACGGGCCTACCACAGTATACGGAGCTAAGTATTTATTTATTTTTGTATAGAAAGAGTAGAAAAGAGACAGAAGTCAGAACTGATCGATCAGGTGCTGACGGAAGAGATGTGTTTTCAGACGATTCTTAAAGATGGACACAGAATCTGCTGATCTTGTAGCAGCGGGAAGATCATTCCACAAATGTGGAACAGATCCAGAGAAGGTGCGTATAGCGGCACAAATATAACCAAAGCTGCTAAGGAGCTAAGTGAGGAACTTCGTGACTCGTCAATCATCGTAATACTTGCATCTTCTTGTTTATTAATCATTGTGAACAAAAGTAGCTACGATAAATATATGGTCAACAAAAAATATGTGCTCCCGCTTCACCCCCATCTTTCCTTCCACACACATACCACCACAGGTGTTTAAACACGACATAATTAATGACACTCCCCGTTTCCCTTCATCACATGACAGTCACCTCATCACATGGCTCCTACATTCCAGCCCCTAATTATTATTACTCAATAATAATTACACACATTAAATACAACAAGGAGACATACAAGAAAAAATACAAGATCTCAAATACATCAAAATGAATTTACATCAGTTATCAATATTTATGCATTTGCAAAACAATTTTTTAGTATTGAGTCCTTGTAAAGTCCTTTACACTTCAGTGTCAATATAATGGCCTTACCTTCATTCAACCATACATGTGAAGGTAATATCTGTTTAAAGAGTCAAATATTCTGTTTAAAGAGTCAAATAAGGGAAATGTCACATGTCTGCATCTTGCAGAAGGCAGATTTTTGTAATTGGTCTATTTAAATAGTTGGTCTTGGTCTCCAGTCGTACTTGACGAACAAAGCCTTTATCATCTGGAAAGGTTTGAATCACTTTTCCAATTATCCATGAATTACGTGGTGCTGAATCATCAACCAAAAGCACAATGTCACCTGGAGTGAAGTTGCGCGATAGGACTGACCATTTTTTCCGCTCTTGCAACTGAGGTAAGTATTATTTTGTCAATCGTTTCCAGAACAAGTCTGATATATACTGGACTTCATTCAATCTTTTACGAGCATATACATCTTCCTTTTGAAAAATCCCTGGTGGCAAGGATGGTGTGGTCTTTAACAACAATAAGTGATTAGGTGTCAATGGTTCCAAATCATTGTGGTCTGTAGATTCTTGAGTAATTGGACATCCATTAACAATAGCTTCAGTTTCACATAAAACTGTATGGAGACCTTCTTCGTCGAGAGTTTGTGTTCTTAAGGTGGCATTAAGTACTTTTTTTATAGATCTAATCAATCTTTCCCATATGCCTCTATGATGTGAACCAGATGGTGGGTTAAAAATCAACTTGATTCCTTTCTGCAAAAGTGTGTTATTAATTTGAGATTGATTCCAGCCTTCAATAGCTTCCCTCAACTCACGTTCTGCTCCATGAAAATTTGTACCATTGTCTGATTGCATTTCTAAGACTTGTCCACGTCTTGCGATAAATCTTCGTAGAGCATTAATAAAGGAATCAGTATCCAGTGATGATGCCACTACAATATGAATGGCACGAATGCTAAGGCATGTGAAGATAACGCCATATCTCTTCACGGTACTCCTCCTGCTCTTTTTTACGAAAGGTCCAAAGCAGTCAACTCCAACATTTGTGAATGGAGGCTTGTCTGGAGAAACTCTATTCAGAGGTAAGTTTGCCATTTGTTGATGTGCTGGTGCTGCTTGTAAACGTCTGCAGATCACACACTTAGATATTGTTTTACTTATGACTACACTAGCGCCAGGTAGCCAATATTTCTGATGCAATTTAGACAGCATATAATTTCAGCCACCATGACCCACTTCCTGATGTACATGTTTAAGAATGATGTCTGAGATATGAAAGTCCTTTGCAAGTATAATGGGACGTTTTGGATTCTTCAGGCACAACTGCCCTACTCAACCGTCCACCTACTCTCAAAACACCATCTTCAAGTATTGGATTGAGCTTATAAATGTGACTGTTCCATTTTAAATGTTCTCCCTTTTGTAGACTTAAGAATTCTTCAGAGTATCTTCTTCTTTGACAATAATGAATTACCTCTAATTCAGCCTGATACAGCTCATCCACGGAGAGCTCACTTCCACCACACTGAGCCTTTATTTTCTCAATTTCTTATTTCAAATGTTGTCTCTGTCGGTTTTCATCCAGGACAGGTTCTGATAAAGACATTCTCAATTTCCTCCTCTGACTTAGATTTAGGAGCAATTGCTTAAATCTGAGAATCCAAGCTACTGATCTCTTCAACCAGGTCCGAGAAGAAAAGTATTGGCTAAAGTGCATTATAGGGTCCGTGTTCTTCTCTGTTTGTACAGCATTGACTGTGACATTTCTTTTTACCTCTGGATCATCTGGTGAACATTCTCCTAAGTCATTAGGGTTAACAGGCCATTCCTGTTCGGGCAAAAGAAGAAATTGAGGTCCATAGACCCAACTCTTATTCTTGAGAAATGATTCAACTTTCAACCCTCTAGATGCTATGTCTGCTGGATTTAGTTCAGTATTCACATATCGCAATTGTGATGGTTGAGACACCTTGAGGATTGTTGGCAACAAAAGTGCGGTATCTGGAGACCTCATTTCTGATATATTTCAGTACAGAAGTACTGTCGGTCCAGAAAACAGAATATTTGAGTTGCAAGCACAGTTCTGTTCTCCACAATGAATCAACTCGACTTGCCAATGTTGCAGCAGTAAGTTCCATTCGAGGGATAGATACTGGCTTCAGAGGAGCTACTCTAGCTTTCCCCATTACAAAAGCAACGTGCACTTCTGAGTTAACATCATGCAGGAGCAAATAAGTAACAACTCCATAACAGTTTTCACTTGCATCGGATTAATGATGTAACTGTTCTGTTCTCACCTCTCCGAAACTCACAGGTTTAAAGCATCTATTGATTTTGAAGTCTTCCAAGTCACATAGTCCATTCAGCCAACTAATCCACTCTTGAGCATTTGAAGTAGGAATTGTCATGGTCCAGCCTTCTTGTTCATGATTTTCTAGTCTTGTGGCAGGATCGTGACAGATCCCTTATGTTTAGTGTGAGAAAGTCATGGTTTATTTATCATTGACGTGTCATGTGCTTTCTGGTGTCTCGTCATTGGCCCCGCCCCTCTCGTTTCCTGTATTGCTTCCCTGCATCCAGTCCGGTGCAGTCGGCATCCGGTCCGGTGCAGCCGGCATCCGGTCCGGTGCAGCCGGCGTCCGGTCCTATGCAGCCGGCGTCCGGTCCGGTGCAGCCGGCGTCCAGTCCGGTGCCTCTGGCGTACCAGCCAGCCTTCCAGCTGGCGTCTCAGCCGGCAGTCCGTCTGGTCCCTAGCCGGGTCCGGCCGACAGCCAAATCGGCCGCCACCAAGTCTCTGGGGACTCCACCCACGCGAGCGCCCCCAGGGACTATGACTGTTCCCCTGAGTCCCAACCCCTTTGGACTGCCCCCCATGAACCCTTGTTTTTTCCCACCCCCCCTCCCATGTTTGTTATTTTTATTGTCCCACCCAAACCCATTTGTTATTATTACCTGTCTGCCCCTGATTTTACTGTCAATGTTTTTCTGGTTCTTGTCACTTTCCCAGTCGGTCTTGTCTTGTTAGTCGGCCCCTTGGTGAACACCTGGGGTTGTTCATTAGGGGGGGGGGGGCTCTGTCATGGTCCTGCCTTCTTGTTCATGATTTTCTAGTCTTGTGGCAGGATCGTGACAGATCCCATATGTTTAGTGTGAGAAAGTCATGGTTTGTTTATCATTGACATGCCATGTGCTTTCTCGTGTCTCGTCATTGGCCCCGCCCCTCTCGTTTCCGTATTGCTTCCCTGCCATGTCTCATGTTCCTCACCTGCCCCTCGTTAATTATCCTTTGTTTGTCTCCCTTTAAAATGCCCTCGTGTTCATTGTCCTGTGCTCGTTGTACTTGTACTGTGCTTGTATGCGTGTCCGCTTGTGTTATGCTCTCCCTTTGGATTACCTTGCCCCTTAGATGTTCTTTGTTATCAGTCGTGTCTTAGTTTATGTAAGTAGTTGTATTATCTGTTCTCCATTGTTTTTGCCCCCTTGTGGGAAGTCTTTGTTTTTGTACCCTGCCTTAGTTTAGTTATCCCCATCGTGGTTGTTTTGTTTTGTACCTTTGTTTGGTGTTAATAAATATTTCCCCGTTAACCCCTTCACTGCCGCTGCCTGCATTTGTGTTCTTCCTTACACACAATCGTGACAAGGAATTACATCATCCCAGCCTAGTTTCTTTCTGCACAGATCTTGCAAGATCCTCTTTGCATATAATATTACAGGAGACAGAATTCCTAAGGGATCATAAACAGAACTCATAGTGGCAAGGATCCCTCTTTTGGTCAGAGGTCGTTGCTGCAATGAAATCTTAATCTTAAATGCATCAGATTGTATACACCATTGTACTCCTAGCACTCTTTCCACAGGGAGTAAATCTTGGTTTAAATACAAATCCTTTACATTTTTTGCTCTGAATTCTTCAGGAGTTTTTGACAAAACATCTGGATTGTTACTTATCCATTTTGTCAATGTGAAACCTCCCTTTGCACATATAGCAGCAAGATCATGGTACAGAGAAATAGCCTTATCCTCCAAGTCTACCGACAACAGACAGTCATCCACATAAAAATTATACAAGACTGCATCTGTTACTTCCGCGCTGAATTGCTTTTTATTATTTTCTGCACATCTTCTGAGAGCAAAATTTGAGCAGCTAGATGATGAAGTAGCTCTAAAGAGATTCACAATCATACGATATTCCACCAAATTTTGAGTAAGATCGCCACCAGCCCACCAAAGAAATCTCAATAAATCTGCATCATCTTTTGACACTCTCACTTGGTGAAACATGGCTTCGATATCTGCCATGAGCACAACTCGTTCCATCCTGAATCTAGTTAATACTCCAATCAATGAACTAGTAAGAGCTGGCCCCTGTAAAAGTTGAGCATTCAAAGACTTCTCTTGAAATGTAGCTCCACAATCAAACACAACCCGGAGCTTTCCTTTTCGAGGGTGGTAAACACCGTGATGGGGTATGTACCATACCTTACCATCTCTACGTTCCAAGTCCTTGGCTAGTACTCTCTCTTCATAACCTTTAAAAATAAGATCTTTCATATGGACAGCATATTCAGAATGAAATGAAGCATCCCTTTTCAACCTTTTCTTTAGGTTCAGAGCACGCTGTTCAGCAAGTGTCCAATTGTCTGGCATATGAACATCTTTGTTTCTCAAAGTTAAGCCAATGGAATAATGACCATCTACAAGGGTTAATGAGTACTTTTTCCATAAACTTGTGATCTTCTCTTGAAAGTCCAACTTGTTCATTTTTGTTACTTTCAGGAAAATCAATCATAAATTGTTGCTGCCAAAGTTCATTCAAGTTTGAAACTGAAATTCTGTTACCTGTAATGTTAGGATACCCAAAGGCTGACTGATCACCACTGTCTCCTCTTAGTGGACCATTTACTGTCCAACCCAACCTGGTTCTAATTGCATAGGGTCCATTATCAACACTGCTGATCACTTCAATTGGTTCCATGACTCTTGGGGCATTTATTCCTATTAACAGTTCTACACCAGAGTCAATCTCAGGTAGATTTACATGTTTCAGATGTGGCCATCTCTGCAAATCTTTTTGTCTTGGTATTGTGACGAGCATCCCGAGCACACATCAGCGTTGCCCTGGGAACAGACGAAGAGCACTTGGCGACACTAATCACGGGCTGATCGGTCACAGCTGACAGTGATCTGCCGACAGGCATATAAACCGCCAGCTCACCAGAAGAGGCTGAGAAACCTCTCCATGAGACCAGAATTAACTCTTTCTTTGTCTCACTACAGAGAACAGCCTGTGACGGTCAGCCACACCACGAGGGTCACACGGACAAGCACTCACGCACAACACGAAGAGCAGCACGGAAGAGGGATACCGACACACACTATTGCACCACCACGTATCTGTAAATAAAAACCACCCTCCGGGGCTATTCATTTGAGCTCTCCTTGTCGTGTATTCTTCCACCTTGCTACAGTATGTTTCCATTGTTCACAGGCATAGCATTTTGTGTATAGGCATCAGGCAATTCATAAAAGTCCTTCTCGTTCAAACCGACCACCAGAGACAATATGGGTAGTTGTAACTTTCTCCTGGCCCATAGGAGTAAAAGAATGTTGGTTCCCTTTCTGTCGGTCTCTCGACGTTGTGTCGAACTGACAGAATGGGGTTTGTCTTGAGAACCTATCATCTTCTGAGTATTTAGAAAAGGCCAATGAAAATTGGCGAATGAAATTTGCATGCCGGGCTCCTCCCCGGATGTCCGGGTATAAGAGGGAAGCCGGCGTGCTCATTCATTCACCTTTTGCTCTTCAGAGCCTAAGCATCTGATGAGCGATCTACAGATCTTCACTGATCCAATCCTGCTGGAATCTACGACGTGGTGCAGCGGATGGTCCCTTCCTGCAGCGACTCTCCCCTGGGCGTCTCGGCAGTTCCAGAAGTGTCTGAGCAATTCTTTTCTAAAAGAGCAAATTTCTCCAGCGTGGCATGTCCCGCTGTTCTCTTGGGTGCCACGTGCTCATTGAGGAAGGGGACGGACACGATGTCTGCCTCAGGTGTTTGGGTCTCCGGCACACTGAGGCAGCCTTCGTGGATACATCCTGCCCGCACTGCGGGCGGATGGCGATCCAGACGTTGCGGTCATGGGTGGCTGTATTCTTTTTGGATAAAGCCACCACCTCGTCTGCTACCCGATCCATGACGGCAGTGACTACGGCCCTGCTGCCCGCTTTGGTTAGCACAGGGGGTGATATGGGGATCACTGTGAACGTTAACCTGCCAGCCGCAGGCTCACGGACCGTTCACGCCCCGTCTCGCTCGTCTGACCGTTCCTCAAAAGACGGTCCTACCCCGTCTTGTTCCTCCGCCACGTACTCGGAAGTGCGTGACGAAGATGAGATGTCGATCACAGCATCGGAGGGCGACCTTTTGGCATTCGACCCCGACGATTCCTCGGAGCTCCCTCTCCCGGGGGGTCGAGCCCAGGAAGAGGCGGACGTTGAGATGTCAACCATGCTTTTCCAGGCCGCTGCGAGCATTGGGCTGCAGTGCACAGCACCGCCTTTGCCCCAGCGCTCGCGGCTGGATACGTGGTACCTGGGGTCTGAGCGCGGCTCCAAGCCAGGGGCTATGTCGAGATTGTCGAGATTCCCCAGGTGGAGCGTGCTGTCGCGGTGCACCTGTGCCCGCAGACAGCGGCCACCTGGAGAGCTCGGCCTAGACTCCCATCCAAGGCGTGTAAGTTTTCGGTATCGCTGGTGTCGAAGGCTTACACGGCTGCGGGTCAGGCCGCCTCCTCCCTCCATGCCATGGCCATCCTGCAGGTCCACCAGGCCAAGGCGTTGAAGGAGCTCCACGAGGGTAAGACCGACTCAGCGGTGATGCAGGAACTCCGTACCGCCACCGATCTCGCTCTACGGGCAACTAAGGTGACGGCACGGGCCCTGGGTCGGGCGATGTCCACCACGGTGGTCCAAGAGAGGCACCTCTGGCTTAACCTTGCGTAGATGCGGGACGCCGAGAAAGTTCGCTTTCTTGACGCCCACATCTTGCAGGGAGGGCTGTTTGGTGACACCGTTGAGGATTTCTCTCAGCAGTTCTCGACGGTGAAGAAGCAGACAGAGGCCATCAAGCACATCCTGCCCCGCCGTGACTCGGCCGCCATCAGGCCTTTGAGATCCCGAGCGGCGTCTGCTTCCCAGCAGCCCCGGCCCTCTTTGACTCCGGCTCCAGTTCCCCCTTCTCAGGCTACCTCCCGGAAAAGGACGTCGAAGAAGAAACCGCCTCCCCGTCAGCAGCCATCGCGGAAGCAGAAGCGGCCCTGACGGAGAGACCCCAGGGAGATCGAGTCTACCATCGGGCCCGAACCCAGCCAATCCAACGCTGGGTCGGAGAGGGATGGTAAATGCCCCGTCCTACCATCAGCTGGTCCCCCCTCGGGGGCCAGCGCCCACTTCCTCACAAAAAGAGTTTCCTCTCTCTCTGGGTTTTCACAGCCGTTCCCACCCTCTGGTCGACGGTGGTCGATGCGTTTCGCCATGACGCAATGTCGAGTATAAACACAAGCCCTCAGCACTCTCAGACAGACAGTGCATTGAGCTGGACAGTCGCCAGGCAGGAAAAACAGCAGAGCCGATCTCCTCCCCGGGAGACCTCCCCCGGCAAGGAATCCGTACTGCTAGCCATCGAACCACCCCCCGTGGGGGCGATGAAGCAGATCAAACCTCTAGTCCACCTGTCTCAGTTTCTGGGAGCTTGGCATCAGCTTCCCAGACTGTCAGGCTGGCTGAGGAAGACGATCCGTCTCGGCTACGCGATTCAGTTCGCTACACATCCGCCCAAGTCCGGGGCATCCTTTTTAACTCAGTCAGAGGCAGGGATGCTCCCGTACTTCAGGCGGAGGTCGCCTCCCTTCTGGTGAAGGGAGCGATCGAGCCCGTCCCACCAGCCGAGATGTCCAGCAGGTTTTACAGACCGTACTTCATTGTCCCCAAGAAAGGCGGGGGGTTGCGCCCTATCTTGGATCTGCGTGTCCTGAACAAGCACCTACACAAGCTGCCTTTCAGTATGGTCACACAGAAGCGCACCCTGACATCCGTCAGGTGTCAGGACTGGTTCATGGCAATTGACCTGAAGGACGTGTACTTTCATGTCTCGATCCTCCCTCGACACCGGCCGTTCCTACGGTTCCCGTTCGAGGGACGGCATATCAGTACAGGGTCCTCCCCTTCGGTCTGTCCCTGTCTCCACGGGTCTTTAGTACCCGCACACCTCCTCAGGGAAGATACTAAACTATCTCGACGACTGGCTCATCTCGGCTCAATCGCGAGATCTGTTGTGTACACACAGGGACCTGGTGCTCCAGCACCTAGATCGGTTGGGGTTACAGGTCAACTGGGAAAAGAGCAAGCTCTCCCCCGCGCAGAGCATCTCCTTTCTCGGTATGGAACTCGACTCTCAACTCTCAACTCAACTTTATTTATATAGCGCTTTTACAATTTTCATTGTTACAAAGCAGCTGTACATGAGACACATTGACTACAAGCAAAACAATCAAAGTTGTACCTGCAAAAACAAGAAAAGGTTGAAAACACAGAAGACAGACACACCCACACACAAAACACTCCACACACACAACACGCACACGCACCAACACACACAGACACAGAGACACACACACACACACACACACACACACACACACACGTACGTACACAGACAAGTACGCACACACACACACGCTCAGTGAGAGCACACATTTAGGATAAAGGAGAGAGAAGCACAGGTCAAATATAGCAGATAATAAATTCCTATATGCAATATTAATTAAGTAAAACTTTAAGATTCTAAAGCAGCCCCCCCGGTCAGGCAGATAGTGCAAAAACAGTATGCAAACGGTGGCGAGGAACCCAAAACTCTAATCGAGAAAAAAAACCTCAGGAGAACCCAGGCCCAACCAGGGGATTCCAGTTCCCCTCTGGCAAAAGCTGCTGCCTCTGCACAAGCTCCAGAGAGCTTGCACAACAAGGCTAAATAAAATAAATAAACTTAATAATAAAATAAATTATAGTTTAAGATTATCATTAATAATCTAATAGCATTTGAAATTTTGTGGTGAAGACATGTCAAGAGACCGCGTCCTTCTTTATCCAGCTCTATCATCTCAGCTCTTGTCAGGTCCCCACTTCCCATTCTCCGCTCTACCATCAGGTCAGGCCATGAACTGCATCCTGCTCGCTGTGGTAACCTTGGAACAATGAGACAAGACTGGCTGAGAGTAGAGTACTGTTCTGTACTCTTTGATGCAACAAGTACATCAGTTGTGTTTTTGGTTCCGGTTGATCTAACTAATGCAGCCTAAACCCTCTGAAGATTTATATTATGGAAGAGTAGTGTATGCAAGATTAAAAAGATGCGTCTTTAGTCTAGATTTAAACTGACAGAGTGTGTCTGCCTCCCGGACAGTGCAGGGAAGACTATTCCAAAGTTTAGGCGCTAGATAGGAAAAGGATCTACCACCTGCACTTGATTTTGAAATTCTAGGTATTACCAACTGACAGGACGCCTGAGAGCGTAATGCACGTGAAGGACTGTAATACAAAAGGAGTTCATTCAAGTACTGAGGAGCTAAACCATGTAAGGCTTTATAGGTAATAAGCAAGATTTTAAAGTTAACGCGATGCTTTATAGGTAACCAGTGCAAGGTTGACAGAACCGGGCTAATATGTTCATACTTTTTTGTACGTGTAAGAACTCGAGCTGCCGCGTTTTGGACCAATTGGAGTTTTTGTAATAAGCCTGCAGGGCAACCACCTAACAGTGCATTACAGTAATCTAGTCTTGATGTCATGAATGCATGAATTAACTTCTCTGCATCTGAGATTGACAGCATATGACGTAGTTTAGATATATTCTTAAAATGGAAAAACGCAATTTTACAGGTGTTGGCGACGTGGCTCTCAAATGACAGATTACTATCGAATAGAACGCCAAGATTCTTTGCTGACGACGAGGGTTTTATGGAACATCCGTCAATAGTTAAACAGTATTCTTGGTTGTTACTTATAGCAGTTTTCGGTCCAATAAGTAACACTTCCGTTTTGTCCGAGTTCAGTAATAAAAAGTTGTTACTCATCCAGTTTTTTATATCGACTATGCATTCCATTATTCGATGGAACTGCTGTGTTTCATGAGGCTTCGAGGAAATATAAAGTTGAGTATCATCAGCATAACAGTGAAAGCTAACTCCGTGTCGCTTTATTATATCTCCTAGAGGTAGCATGTATAATGCGAAGAGCAGAGGCCCTAAGACTGAGCCCTGTGGTACACCGTACTGGACTTGCGATTTGCGTGACACCTCATTGTTTATTGCTACAAATTGAAAACGGTCGGATAAATAAGATTTAAACCATTTCAAAGCTATTCCCTTAATGCCGACATAATTTTCGAGTCTATGTAGGAGTGTGCTGTGGTCAATGGTATCGAATGCAGCACTAAGGTCTAGCAGCACCAATAACGAGATACAACCTCGGTCAGACGCCAATAGCAGATCATTTGTAACTCTGATCAAAGCAGTCTCTGTACTGTGACATGCTCTAAATCCAGACTGGAATTCTTCATTGATGTCATTCCTTTGGAGGAAGGAGCATAATTGAGTTGAAACTACTTTTTCCAGAACTTTAGATATGAAAGGTAGATTCGATATAGGCCTGTAGTTCCTTAGTTCTCTAGGGTCGAGTTGGGGTTTTTTGACAAGGGGCCTTATAACAGCCACCTTATATGCTTTAGGCACATGTCCTAATGTCAGAGATGAGTTAATAATACCAAGAAGAGGATCTATAATTTCTGGGAGCATCTCTTTCAGTAGATTTGTAGGTATAGGGTCTAGTATGCATGTTGTTGATTTAGATGATCTAATAATTTTAGACAGCTCATCTTGATCTACGGTATAAAATAATTGCATTTTCTCCTTAAGGGCGCTGTAGTTAGTTTGTTCAGCGGGTTTCACTTCTGATTGCATTGTTATAATTTTTTCTCTAATATCTTGGATTTTATATGTGAAGTAGTTCATAAATTCATCACTGCTATGCTGATATACAGGATCAGAAGTCACTGACGATTTATTTTTTGTTAATTTAGCCACCGTGTTAAATAAAAACCTAGGGTTGTGCTGGTTTTCTTCTATTAGTGATGAAAAGTAGGCGGATCTAGAAGTTATTAGGGCTTTCCTGTATTTTCGAATACTATCCTTCCATGCTGTACGAAATACCTCTAATTTAGTTTTCTTAAAGTTGCGCTCCATTTTTCGGGCCGCTTTCTTTAGAGCCTGAGTGTGTTCATTATACCACGGTGTGGGGCTGCCATTTTTAATCTTCTTTAAACGTAGTGGAGCAACTTTGTCTAGCGTTACCGAGAAGGTGGAATTAAAATTTTCAGTGGTAATGTCAAGATCTTCAACGTTATTTCTCATGATTTGAGACAATTCGGGCAGATTATCGAGAAACGCATCTTTGGTAGTTGAAGTTATTGTTCTACCATATTTGTAACAATGAGTTTTATTTGCAGCCGTAGGCCAGTGAAGCAAACATAATACCAGATAATGATCCGAAATGTCTTCACTCTGCTGAAGGATTTTAACGTCGTCCACATTTATACCGTAAGACAGTATTAAATCTAAAGTATGATTACGAAGGTGAGTGGGTCCTGACACATGTTGACTAATGCCCATGGAGTTAAGAGTGTCTTTGAAAGCCATTCCTAAGGCATCTGTAACGTTATCTACGTGGATGTTAAAGTCACCAACGACAAGGAGTCTATCTGCGGCCAGTACTAGTTCTGATAAGAACCCACCAAATTCTTTAATAAAATCTGTGTGGTGCCCTGGAGGCCTATATACAATAGCTAGAATCAATTTAAAAAGTGTTTTATCTTTAGTATTAGGTGTTGAAACATGAAGAACCATGACTTCAAAAGAATTATATTTAGAGTTCGACTTCTGGGAAATGCTAAGAGAGTTATTGTAAAGTGCTGCGACACCTCCCCCTCTGCCTTTTAGACGAGGCTCGTGTTTATAATAATAATCTTGGGGGACAGATTCATTTAAAGCAATATAATCATCTGGTTTTAGCCATGTTTCTGTCAAACAGAGCATGTCTATTTTATGATCTGTTATCATATCGTTAACAAAAAGTGCTTTATTAGAGAGAGATCTAATATTTAGCAATCCGAGTCGTAACAGTTGATTATCTGTATTTTGTTCATGTTTAGTTTGTTTAACGTTTATTAAATTACTTTCAAGAGGTTTACGCATTATTTTATGTTTGCTAATCCGGGGGACAGACACAGTCTCTATTTTGTGATGTTTGGGAGAACGGATTACTACATGTTGTACATTTTGTGTATTCTGCGACGTGAGACGGCAAGCAGACAGTTGGTTAAGCCATACTGTCTGCTCCCTGACCTGGGCCCCAGCGAGTCAAGTTTTAGCATTAGCATTAAGACTTTTTGCCATATTTCTAGACAGGATGGAAGTCCCAGCCCAGGAGGGATGGAGACCATCTCGTTTCAACAGGTCAGGTCTGCCCTCAAAACTCTTCCAGTTATTTATAAAAACTATATCATTCTGCAGGCACCACTCAGACAACCAGCCATTTAGTGATGATAATCTGCTATAAATCTCATCACCACGATAAGCATTGAGGGGGCCAGAGAATATTACAGTGTCTGACATCATGCTTGCGAGCTCACACACCTCTTTAATGTTATCTTTTGTGATCTCCGATTGACGGAGTCGAACATCATTTGTGCCGACGTGAATGACAATCTTACTGAATTTACGATTAGCCTTAGCCAGCACATTTAAATTTGACTTGATGTCAGGCGCTCTGGCTCCCGGTAAACATTGGACTATGGTGGCTGGTGCCTCTATGTTAACGTTCCGAACAATAGAATCACCGATAACTAGGGCACTTTCAGCAGGTTTCTCAGTCGGTGCGTCACTGAGCGGGGCAAACCTGTTCGAGACTGTAATCGGAACGGTCGAGTGATGTTTTGTCCTGCGACTACGCCGTCTCACAGTCACGAAGTTTCCCAGCTGCGGGGGATTTTCAACCGGAACCGAGCTGTGTGCGCTAATGTTGCTCGCATCCAAAGTGTTTTCTATCGTCGTTAAACTCTTACTATCCTCAGATAAAGATTGGATGCGAGACTCTAATTCTAAGATCTTCTCTGTCAGCCTAACTATTTCCCTGCATTTATCGCATATAAAGCCCTCGCAGCTGACAGAGAAGGCTAAGCTAAACATATGACATGAGGTGCAAGTAACAATAATAGGAATAGAAGCCATAACTCACCGGATTTGAAGTGCAATTCCAACTTACCAAGGTTGCTCGATGGATCGTAGTATACTCGCTTAAAAAGAGAAACAGTTAGCACACAAGACAAACCAGAGGCAAGATGATATTCCACAGTGTGAACAGAAAGCAAGCTAACACGCTATTGCTATGCTAACGGCGTTAAGTTAACTATCACTTTTGGTTTAGACTCTTCCAAGTAAATAACAGGAACAGGGTTATTGAGATATCAGGATAAGTTATCAACGACAATAATAATTAACGAAAATAAAATACACTAATATTAGAGCGAAGTGATAAGAGCACTGATACAAACAAGCTGCCGGCAGCGATGCAGGAAACAGGAAGCCCTGCCGGCCTGAGAGCAGAACGAAAAAGTGCGTTTTGCAGGGGAACAGAGCTCGTTTGTGCAAAGCTCTTTCCAGTCTTTGTGCAAAAGGCTCTGTCTCCATGTCAGCGCGACTGACTACAGAGCGCGCCCAGTCAGTGTTACACTGACAATTTCAGAGGTTCCTGGGGCACATGGCATCCTCGGCGGGGGTGGTCCCCCTCGGGTTGATGCACATGCGACCGCTCAAACACTGGCTACAGAGTCGGGTTCCCTGGAGAGTGTGGCACACCGGCAGCAGGCGTATGGTCATCACGCCTCTCTGCCGGCGCACCCTGACCCCCTGGTCGTCTATGGCCTTCCTACGGGCGGGGTCCCCCTAGGGCAGGTATCAAGGCACATCGTGGTAACGACGAATGTCCCCCTTCACGGCTGGGGTGCTGTATGCAATGGGCACGCAGTGTCGGGGCGGTGGACGGCCTCCCCGGACTCCACCCATTGTCCGCTTTGGTACTCCCTGTCCGACGGTCCCCTCGGTATGGATGCCCTTGCGCACAGCTGGCCGTGGGACAAGCGGAAGTACGCCTTCCCCCCAGTGAGCCTCATTGCACAGACCCTGTGCAAGGTCAGGGAAGAGGAGCATCAAGTGCTAATAGTTGCGCCTTACTGGCCCAACCGGACTTGGTTCTCAGAGCTGGTGCTTCTGACAACAACTCCCCCCTGGCCGATTCCCCTGAGGAAGGACCTCCTTTCTCAGGGGAAGGGCATGTTTTGGAATCCCAGGCCAGACCTCTGGGACCTCCATGTCTGGCCCCTGGATGGGACGCGGAGATCCTGAGTGACCTACCCCCGGCGGTGGTAGAGACTCTCACACAGGCTAGGGCCCCGGCCACTAGGAGACTGTATGCCTTCAAGTGGCGCCTCTTCTCGTCCTGGTGCTCTTCTCACGGAGAAGACCCACAGAGATGCTCGATCAGGTACGTACTGTCCTTTCTCCAGGAGAGACTTGAGAAGAACCTCTCCCCTTCCACACTGATAGTGTATGTTGCCGCTATAGCCGCACATCACGATCCAGTTGCTGGTAAGTCTCTAGGACAGCACGACCTGGTCACCAGGTTCCTGAGGGGCGGTTGAATCCGCCTCGCCCGCGCCCCGTACCCTCTTGGGACCTCGAAGTGGTCCTGGAGGGCCTCCAGAGGCCCCCCTTTGAGCCCCTAGGAGAGGCCGATCTTTCTCGCCTTTCAAAAAAGACGGCCCTCCTGGTAGCGCTCGCCTCCTTCAAGAGGGTAGGGGACCTACAAGCATTCTCTGTGTCCTCGGGTTGCCTAGAATTCGGGCCTGGAGACTCTCACGTTATCCTGAGACCACGGCCCGGCTACGTGCCCAAGGTTCCCACCACTCCCTTCCGGGACCAGGTGGTGAACTTGCAGGCGCTCCCCACCGGGGAGGAAGACCCAACCCCGTCCGTGTTGTGTCCGGTACGCGCACTGCGCCTCTACTTGGACCGCACGCAGAGTTTCAGAAGCTCTGAGCAGCTCTTTGTCTGTTTTGGAGGTCAGCAGAAGGGGAGAGCTGTCTCCAAACAGAGGTTGGCGCACTGGATCGTGGATGCCATATCCTTGGCATACCGGTCGCAAGATCGCCCCTGCCCCTTAGGAGTTAAGGCACATTCCACTCGGGGTGTCGCCTCCTCGTGGGCACTGGCTCAGGGCGCCTCTCTGGCAGACATCTGCAGAGCTGCGGGTTGGGCTACGCCCAATACCTTCGCGAGGTTCTACAACCTCCGCGTTGAACCGGTGTCAGCCCGCGTCCTGCAGGGCAACAGGTAGGACCGGCAGCCGTTGGGCGTACGCCTGCGGAAGCCCTTCCCCCTCCGGGGGGAGCAGTGGCGATCCCGCCTCACTTCTTTCCCCTCGGGTAAAGAACAGGCATTCCATCCATTACTAAGCACCCTTCCAGGGGGCATGCTGGGCAGAGCAGCCCTGCCCCCTTAGGCTGGGGAACAGTTGAGTTATCTCCCAGATGGCTCTAACCGGACCTAGTGCTCCAGACGTGGTAACCCCCCCTCTGTGGGCTGTTCCGTCTGATGTATCCTCATGAATGGTTCCCACCTTGGCAACCCATGACCTCCCCAGGTGGACTCCCACCTTGCGGTTAACTCCTGCAGTCCGCACATTTTCCCATGAGTTCTCCCCTGATGGTGAGACCATGTGGTGTCTCCACTAATTCCTCCCTTCGGTAGGTAGTGGTCTCTGCAGCGTTTTTCCCCCAGGGGGGAATAATGCTTACCCAGTGGCCCGTACGGTGCCGGGTGGCTTCTCGCCATTTAGAGAACTAGGCCTCGGCCCAGGCCAGTCAACGTCGCTCCGCTAGAGATTGTGACGCGGCTCAGCGCTGTGGCGTCTTACATAGGAACCCCATTCTGTCGGTTCGACACAACGTCGAGAGACCGACAGAAAGGGAACGTCTTGGTTAAGGATGTAACCTCGGTTCCCTGATGGAGGGAACGAGACGTTGTGTCCCTCATGCCACAACACTGGCCGCCCACCCCAGCGGTCGGGGGAGGATGCTTAAGGCTCCTCAGACCAAAGGTGAATGAATGAGCATGCAAATTTCATTCGCCAATTTTCATTGGCCTTTTCTAAATACTCAGAAGATGATAGGTTCTCAATACAAACCCCATTCTGTCAGTTCGACACAACGTCTCGTTCCCTCCATCAGGGAACCGAGGTTACATCCATAACAAAGACGTTCTTTTGCCTGAAAGACCAAGTCTGTTCATCAATCCAGATGTACAAAAGACAGCCGTGCTACCTTGATCTAAGAAGGCATAGGTGTTTACAGTCTTATTTCCTTTTTCAGATTTTCCTTTTTCAGATTTTATCACAGGAACTATGGAACGTTTACATTCATATTCTCCAGCCCCAATAAATCCACTGGACTGAGAATCCAAAGCACTGTCCATTACAGCATCCATTTGTCTATGTCTACACTGTCTATATGGTAATAATGGTATTATAGAATCATGAAGTTTGATTGCCTCTTTAAAAGTTTGCATCAAGCTGTCAAGTTCAGACTGTACCATTGAAATATTTTCATTTCTCAGCATGAGATTTTTAATTGCTGGTATAGAACTTTTAATCACATTTACATTTATTTTCCGTTCTTTCTGAAGTTGTCAATTTCAACATCCGTATCTGTTTCAAGCGCACTCATGACTGAAGCATGTGTGCATCTAAATACCAACAGGCAAAACATTTTCCAAACAAGCAAACACAATCCAAAACAATACTCATCATTGGTAATATCTCATTACTCATAGATCACAGAAAACCCAGCACCCGGCATCTTCATTCCTTTCAAACTCAACTCGTACATAGCATCCATGAATGAGAACATTTTTTGTTGACTAAATTGTAGCGACACAAATATAACCAAAGCCGCTAAGGAGCTGAGTGAGGAACTTCGTGGCTCGTCAACCATCGTAATACTTGCATCTTCCTGTTTATTAATCATTGTGAACAAAAGTATGTAGCGGTTTTAGCTAGTTAAAATAATGATGAGCTAGGCTCACCAAATATGGTTCTCCACCAGATCTATCAAGATCACATCCATGAAATGAGTTATTTAAAACATCAATTTCAGTCAAGGAATTAGTTTAGCTCAAAGGAAAATACGTATAATAATCATGATCAAATATACATATTTTACGGTCTCTGATTAGTAATGTAAAGCATAACAATACTTGTATGCATTCGTCCCGCGAATGCATCAATGATATTATATACTTTACATTATCTCATGGCCATAAGTAACGTAACTTTACCAAACAGGATTTAGAGCAAAGGTAGCGTAAATCGAAACGGCAAAAGGGACCAAGCTTGTGAGCGTGTATACGGAAAACCCATCACAAATGAATATACTGTATATGGTTGTTTATTAAACTCTACTCTACATGGTAAACAAAACAATGATGATCGCATAAAACAAACAAATACATGAAACACAAATGCGCTAGGAAGCGCGGAGAGAGAGAGAAAGAGAGAGAGAGAGGGAGAGAGAAAGAGCGAGAGAGAGAGAGAGAGAGAGAGAGGGCATGGCAGCGATTTCTGAACACCAATAAAAATCATCTTTAACAAAGAGGCACAACTTAACGCAGCTATTCTATAAATAGAAATGGACACTTGCAAGCTCTGTGCTGGACCGATATCCGTATGCGCGTGTAGAGATGGAATTGTTCAAAAGGTTTCAGAATGCATTCCAGCTGGAAAGTTCCGTGCCTCGTGATCGTAGGGCTGTAGTTAAGTCCACCATTGTCGAGTCCAAGACAAGTCCAAGACCAGGACTAGTCGAGACCGAGTCAAGTCCGAGTCCAAAGAGGTTCGAGTCCAAGTCAAGACCGAGTCCAATTGAGACAGTCAAGACAGAGACAGAAAAAAATCATGACTACAAGACCACATACTTAACTATTGAGAATTTATGTGATGCAAGAGACAGCATATCTTCTATTCTAAGATAATCATTTTCATTATTGTTTGTAATGATCAAAAAGCAGATAAAATAAGGTCATTTTATTTTTACTATATAGGTATAGCACTAAAGTCACAAAGCCGAAGTGTAACTGTTTATTACTTTTTTAAGGAACTTTTTTAATCAGCCCTCCTAACAGCAAGGTTGTGCAGCAATGAACACTTTTGTGCGTGTGTGCGTACGTGCGTGCGCCTGCCCGTGCACGTGCGTGTTCGATACAGGAGCCGCTAGAAAGAGCAGAGGCTCCACGGCTCGTTTATAAGCACATCGGTGCCCATCCTTAAATAACATGTTCATCACAATGACAATAAAAATACGATCAATCTTATCTTTAAGCCCTACTTTCCAAACTTTCAACTTTCAAACATGGCATTAACTTACCTCTCTTTGTGATGCCTTTGCAGGTGTCTTACGAAATTGGATGTTGTCCCACATGTTTCGGGGAAAGTTTTGTTGCAAAAAGTTTCCTTTTAAGCGCACTGTCGATACATTTATTATGGTTTGTAAAACCAATCTGTATTATGCCGCTGCTCGCTGACATCGTGCCTGATGAATGATTGATGCTGGTTCGCGCCGCGGACGAATCATTCATTCGAACTGGTTCTTTCTTTTTAGTGAACCGGTCGAACCAGTTCAGCTGAATCGTTCCCGTTTAGCGTCTCCCGTAAACACTTAATATTATCCACAAATTAATTCAGTTGTTCACTTTCTGGCGTGCATGACAGTCCCGCTGACTTGAACCCATATACCGGAGTTATTTAATTACAACAACAGCACACACTGAACTGAACTGCTGTGTGAAAAGAGAACTTATGAGCACGCGCAGCTCTCGTTCTAGAGTCGAGAGTCGGCCACAGTTTTCGGATCATTAGTTTTCGGATCACAAGAATATTGCTCTATCAATGTTTTGTTTTGAAGGAGAAAATAAAACATATATCGCTGGACTCGGACGAGACCGACTAGAACATTTGCGAGTCCAATGACCAAGTCCGAGACAAGTCCGAGTTCAAATACCAACGAGTAAAAAAACGTCTCGAGACCGGACTCGAGTACTACAGCACTACGTGATCGGCCGCATGGCTTAGCCACGTGGCAGCAGAAGTCCATTGTTCCTTCTTTTCCCCAGTGGGGGAAAAAAGGCAGTCTCCGAAGAGATGCCACGAACCAAGTTTTGAGGGCCGGTATATAGCAGAAGAGAAGAGGGGCTTTTCAGAGCAGGCTCGATATTTAACCTGAGAGGGCATGCCCACCTGAGTTTGAATTGACCAATCAGAGTTGAGCAGGGAAGAGGTTCTTTGTCCACTCAACAGCTAATTTGCATCTTTATGACCTCCTGGCAACTTTACAAAATACCATTCCAAATTATAACATAATGAAAAGAAAGTGTTCTATGGTCACACAATATATATAAACAAGGAGGAATTGTAAAGACAAACATTTATATATCAAATATGCTAAGGTTTGAAGTGCATCAAGACATGATTCATTCGGAGGTACGAATACGAACAAAGCCTGAATTAACTTGCCTATTTAACAATTACAATTATTTAAAAATGGCAAGAGCGACAACATATAACCTAGATATTTAGATATATTTATAGAAAAGGACAGTTGAATCACACAAGTTCCTATTTGTCAAAGAAGTTTCTCTGGGTAGCCTCAGATGTTAAGTTTCAGATGAGACAGAGAGACTTCTCACCTCTGCTTTGAAGCTTAGGAGTCGTAAAATATCCCACAGAGAAACAAAGGGGGTTATCAACACTATCGGTGAGAGCACCAACCCAAGTCCAGGCCCCCTGGAAAAGATCTGACTCCGTCCTGGTTTCTTGACATCAACATCAAAAGACCAAAAGAGAGTGGAGGAGGTTCATGGCTCTTCTTTCAATGACTCCGACCATTTGGCTTATGCTAAATTCTCTACAAGTAGCTACAATAAATATACGGTCACAAACAATATGTGCTCCCGCACTCACCCCCTTCTTTCCTTCCACACACATACCACCACAGGTGTTTAAACATGACATAATTAATGACACTCCCCGTTTCCCTTCATCACATGACAGTCACCTCATCACATGGCTCCTACAGTGCGTGAGAGCGATTTTTTAACTTTTTGGGATGGCACCACAAGACATTGTTCATTTGCAGAGCGTAGGGATCTGGCGGGTACATAAGTCTGCATTAATGAATGAAGAGAAGGGGGTGCTGAACCAGTGGTGGTCTTGTAGGCCAGGAGCAGAGTCTTGAATTTGATGCGAGTGACTACAGTGAGCCAATGTAACTTAATGAAGAGAGGAGAGACGTGTGCTCTCTTCGGTTCATTGAAGACCACTCTTGCCGCTGCATTCTGGATCATCTGTAGAGGTTTTGTTGTGCAAGCAGGAAGTCCAACTAGTAGCACATTGCAATAGTCCAGTGTGGACAGAACAAGAGACTGGACTAGGACTTGCGTATCATGCTTGGAGAGGAAAGGTATAATTTTCCTAATAGTGTAGAGTATGAATCTACAGGACCAAGTGGTGCTGGCAACCTGATCTGTGATGTTTAGTTGTTCATCAATCACCACTCCCAGGTTTTTGGCTGTTCTGGAAGATGTGATGGTTGATGAGCCCAGTTGGATGGAGAAGTTGTGATGAATCTTTGTGTCAGCCGGTATTACAAGCAGTTCTGTTTTTGCAAGGTTCAGCTGCAGGTGATGGTCCTTCATCCAGAGCGAAAAGTCGCTCAGGCATGCTGAAATGCATGCAGAAACAGTTGGATCGTCAGGCTGAAATGACAGGTGGAGTTGTGTATCATCCACATAGCAGTGATAGGAAAAACCATGTTTCCGAATGACAGAGCCTAGGGATGTCATGTATACAGAAAAGAGCAACAGTCCAAGCACTGAGCCCTGAGGCACCCCTGTTGTGAGATGTTGTGACTCAGAGACCTCACCTCTCCAGGATACTCTACATGACCTACATGAGAGGTAAGACCTGAACCATTGTAGCACCATTCCAGAGACACCCATAGCCTTGAGGGTCAACAGGAGGATGTGGTGGTTAAAGGCAGCAGATAGATCCAGTAGGATGAGTACAAAGGAGTTAGAGGCGGCTCTTGCCAGTCTCAGGGCTTCAATGACAGAGAGCACGCAGTCTCAGTGGAATGACCGCTCTTGAAACCATACTGGTTGCTGTCCAGGAGGTTGTTCTGCATGAGAAAGGATGAGAGCTGGTTACATACAACATGCTCAAGAGTTTTAACAATGAAGGGGAGGAGAGATACCGGTCTGTAGTTCTCTAACAGTGCAGGATCAAGAGTGGGTTTCTTCAGTATTGGGGTGATACGGGCCTCCTTGAAGACTGCGGGAATAGTACCAAGTGGTGAGAGACGAGTTGATAATGTGGGTCAGAGCGGGAACAACCGACGGAGAGATGGCCTGGAGGAGATGAGTGGGGATGGGATCTAGCAGGCAGTTAGTTGGGTGGTTAGAAGACTTGACCTTGGAAACGTCATCTTCAGATAGGAGAGAAAAAGAGGGGAGCGAGCATGTGTTGGGGGTTTGGGTGTGTTCAAGAGGCAGCGACACAGAGAAATGACTGCTGATGGTGGTCGTTTTCTTTACGAAGAAAGACGCAAAATCATCAGCTATTAAGTCCAATGAGGTGAGGGAGCAGGCGTGCAAAGAAGAGCAGAGAAGGTTTTAAAGAGAGTACGAGAGTCAGGAGTTCATCTATCTGAAAGATGGGAAATGTCTTCCCTGCATCTTTATTGATTTGAAGTGTTTTCTTCTAGTGTTGTCAAAAATATCGATATTTCGATAAGTATCGATACTAAAGAATCTGAAACGGTTACAATACCCATGTCCCACGTATCGATATCAGCTGCGCGTTCCCGCTCTCTTTCTCTTTTCCGACAGTGAGTTAACACACACTGCACGTGAACGCATAACAACAGAGCCCCGCCTCCTCTCACAGACTTGACTCGTTTGCGGCAGTTAAATAATGTTAATGTTAGAAAAGATGGCCAGTCTCAGTAACACATCTGGCGTGGTGCACGCTCGTTACGCTTACCTCTAAAACGCTTCCCTGCTCGTTATGTTCAAAAAATTTAACTTTGATTTTATGTGAAACAATTTACACAAAAAACAGAGGAAATTTTAAAGCTGTGAAATCAATGAAACATGCTGTTTAAATTGAGGAAATGTACGTAAAAAAATTAAGTAAATCTGAGTAACTCAAATATTTATATTAGAATTTACCAAAAATATTAAGTGTGTATTACAAATGTATGTCCCACTAAAAAAAAACAGTTAAATGATTTAAAAAGATTTTATTAAGTTAATACAGCGTTGTTAATAACGTTGAAGATCTTGACATTACCACTGAAAATTTTAATTCCACAGTTGCTCCTCTACGTTTAAAGAAGATTAAAAATGGCAGCCCCACACCGTGGTATAATGAACACACTCAGGCTCTAAAGAAAGCGGCCCGAAAAATGGAGCGCAACTTTAAGAAAACTAAATTAGAGGTATTTCGTACAGCATGGAAGGATAGTATTCGAAAATACAGGAAAGCCCTAAAAACTTCTAGATCCACCTACTTTTCATCACTAATAGAAGAAAACCAGCACAACCCTAGGTTTTTATGTAACACAGTGGCTAAATTAACAAAAAATAAATCGTCAGTGACTTCTGATCCTGTATATCAGCATAGCAGTGATGAATTTATGAACTACTTCACATATAAAATCCAAGATATTAGGGAAAAAATTATAACAATGCAATCAGAAGTGAAACCCACTGAACAAACTAACTACAGCGCCCTTAAGGAGAAAATGCAATTATTTTATACCATAGATCAAGATGAGCTGTCTAAAATTATTAGATCATCTAAATCAACAACATGCATGCTAGACCCTATACCTACAAATCTACTGAAAGAGATGCTCCCAGAAATTATAGATCCTATTCTTGGTATAACTAACTCATCTCTGACATTAGTACATGTGCCTAAAGCATATAAAGTGGCTGTTATAAGGCCCCTTGTCAAAAAACCCCAACTCGACCCTAGAGAACTAGGGAACTACGGGCCTATATCGAATCTACCTTTCATATCTAAAGTTCTGGAAAAAGTAGTTTCAACTCAATTATGCTCCTTCCTCCAAAGGAATGACATCAATGAAGAATTCCAGTCTGGATTTAGAGCATGTCACAGTACAGAGACTGCTTTGATCAGAGTTACAAATGATCTGCTATTGGCGTCTGACCGAGGTTGTATCTCGTTATTGGTGCTGCTAGACCTTAGTGCTGCATTCGATACCATTGACCACAGCACACTCCTACATAGACTCGAAAATTATGTCGGCATTAAGGGAATAGCTTTGAAATGGTTTAAATCTTATTTATCCGACCGTTTTCAATTTGTAGCAATAAACAATGAGGTGTCACGCAAATCGCAAGTCCAGTACGGTGTACCACAGGGCTCAGTCTTAGGGCCTCTGCTCTTCGCATTATACATGCTACCTCTAGGAGATATAATAAAGCGACACGGAGTTAGCTTTCACTGTTATGCTGATGATACTCAACTTTATATTTCCTCGAAGCCTCATGAAACACAGCAGTTCCATCGAATAATGGAATGCATAGTCGATATAAAAAACTGGATGAGTAACAACTTTTTATTACTGAACTCGGACAAAACGGAAGTGTTACTTATTGGACCGAAAACTGCTATAAGTAACAACCAAGAATACTGTTTAACTATTGACGGATGTTCCATAAAACCCTCGTCGTCAGCAAAGAATCTTGGCGTTCTATTCGATAGTAATCTGTCATTTGAGAGCCACGTCGCCAACACCTGTAAAATTGCGTTTTTCCATTTTAAGAATATATCTAAACTACGTCATATGCTGTCAATCTCAGATGCAGAGAAGTTAATTCATGCATTCATGACATCAAGACTAGATTACTGTAATGCACTGTTAGGTGGTTGCCCTGCAGGCTTATTACAAAAACTCCAATTGGTCCAAAACGCGGCAGCTCGAGTTCTTACACGTACAAAAAAGTATGAACATATTAGCCCGGTTCTGTCAACCTTGCACTGGTTACCTATAAAGCATCGCGTTAACTTTAAAATCTTGCTTATTACCTATAAAGCCTTACATGGTTTAGCTCCTCAGTACTTGAATGAACTCCTTTTGTATTACAGTCCTTCACGTGCATTACGCTCTCAGGCGTCCTGTCAGTTGGTAATACCTAGAATTTCAAAATCAAGTGCAGGTGGTAGATCCTTTTCCTATCTAGCGCCTAAACTTTGGAATAGTCTTCCCTGCACTGTCCGGGAGGCAGACACACTCTGTCAGTTTAAATCTAGACTAAAGACGCATCTTTTTAATCTTGCATACACTACTCTTCCATAATATAAATCTTCAGAGGGTTTAGGCTGCATTAGTTAGATCAACCGGAACCAAAAACACAACTGATGTACTTGTTGCATCAAAGAGTACAGAACAGTACTCTACTCTCAGCCAGTCTTGTCTCATTGTTCCAAGGTTACCACAGCGAGCAGGATGCAGTTCATGGCCTGACCTGATGGTAGAGCGGAGAATGGGAAGTGGGGACCTGACAAGAGCTGAGATGATAGAGCTGGATAAAGAAGGACGCGGTCTCTTGACATGTCTTCACCACAAAACTTCAAATGCTATTAGATTATTAATGATAATCTTAAACTATAATTTATTTTATTATTAAGTTTATTTATTTTATTTAGCCTTGTTGTGCAAGTTCTCTGGAGCTTGTGCAGAGGCAGCAGCTTTTGCCAGAGGGGAACTGGAATCCCCTGGTTGGGCCTGGGTTCTCCTGAGGTTTTTTTTCTCGATTAGAGTTTTGGGTTCCTCGCCACCGTTTGCATACTGTTTTTGCACTATCTGCCTGGCCGGGGGGGCTGCTTTAGAATTTTAAAGTTTTACTTAATTAATATTGCATATAGGAATTTATAGTCTGTTATATTTGACCTGTGCTTCTCTCTCCTTTATCTTAAATATGTGCTCTCACTGAGCGTGTGTGTGTGCGTGCGTGCGTGTCTGTGTGTGCGTACTTGTCTGTGTACGTGTGTGTGTGCGTGCGCGTCCATGTGTGTGTGTCTATGTCTATGTGTGTTAGTACGTGTGCATATTGCGTGTGTGGAGTGTTTTGTATGTGGGTATGTCTGTCTTCTGTGTTTTCAACTTTTTATTGTTTTTGCAGGTCCAACTTTAATTGTTTTGCTTATAGTCAATATGTCTTATGTACAGCTGCTTTGTAACAATGAAAATTGTAAAAAGCGCTATATAAATAAAGTTGAGTTGAGTTTTATTTCTGTGATATCTACTAAGCCAACATAATTATTAGTGTTGTTGTCTTATTCTTTTGTATGTCTCTGTATCTTAGTAGTCAAGATTTTAAACACATCTACGTAAGCTTACTGTTCTCACGCTCTGAAAATTATGTAGATCTAAATACTGTTTTAATACTTTAATACATTTTTCTTTACTGCAGATGTTTTTTAATAGATGCTGAAGGATAAGCAGCCAACGAGCATCCACGATTCACGAGAACTGCTGCTTGGAAAGCATCCCAGCATGCATCCGACGAAGCTGAGAATGCATTCTATTTAAGGCAGGTTTTGATTTATTCTTTTGATTGGTTTACAATTGTTTAATTTTGATTGGTTTACAATAAAAATACAAATATAATCGTATTTGTTAACATTAATGCATTAGCATCTATACTAAAGTTAATGGTTAATAAATAAGTTAATAAAGAAACTTGTTAAATCTATTTGGTGTTTGATGAATGTTCATTCTGGCCTCAGTGTACAGGCCGTCACACAATTGCTGCATTCATGTGGACAGTAGAAAATCTCTTCTGATTGCAGTTATTATCTTCCCACGGCTTCTGAATTTCGTCCCCCCAGATGTGCAGTATTTCTGCCCGCTGTTCCACATCCAATCTGAGCAATGAAACCACTGCTGTGAGATCAGTTTGGAGGATTCACGATGCAGATATCACGTTTCTTAAGTGAAGTGAAAGTGACCTATTTGTCAGGTATGGTGACCCATACCCGAAATGTGACCTCTGCATTTAGAGAGTAGTGAACACACGCACAGCAAGTCGTGAACACACGTACACCTGGAGCAGTGGGCATCACTGCAGTGCCTGGGGAGCAAGTAGGGTGCCTTGCTCAAGAATCGAGAATCGATTCGCTTGCCCTGAGAATCGAACCGGCAACCTTCTGGTCACGAGTCTCTAACCATTAGGACACGACTGCTCCTAAGAGTCATTCATTGCAAAATTAGGAAAGATCTTATTACTATTTCAATTGTTTCTCCTAGACAGAAATAAGACAAAATGTAGAGGAGATGTCTGTAATCTTCAGAACTGAGCAGCGAGTAATTCTCACTGCATGTCAGCTATTCTCAGTTGTGACATTTTTTGTATGTCATAAGGAACTGTATGTGTCCATTCGGTTCAGGACTGAGATAATTTCAGTCATTTGTCTCATGTGATCACAATGTATTAAAAACTCTTCTTATCTTTCCAGCTGTTTCACGTGTCATTTCTCTTCTTCATCTTTGGAATTGGTCAGTTGTGACATTGCCGCAGCAGAGGGTGAGGGATCTCTATAAGGTGAACAATTCATTCATACAGCTTTTATTATTGAGCTTTACACACATGAACAATTCTGGTTCGGTGTGATGCGGTATCTCCTTCTTTCAATTCCTTGTGTGTAATGCTCTATTACTGTTGCTCTCCTGACCTCCGTTGTTGTGACCTCTTCTTCTTTTTCGCATCCTGCTGTTTCACACTTATTTCTCATCTCTCCATGTCATTTCACTTCACTGTTATTTTTTGATACAGAATATCAGCTGTCATATGTTGGACTCATGACATTTAAATGACTCGCTGACGTTTCACAACCGCCTGTTGTGAAATTAATTTGACTTGAACTAATAGGAAATGTCACATTATAAAATTCTGTCCTGTTATCACAGAGGCCTTTCAGAACTTTTGAACAGTGAATTTCCATGACCTTTTCAGTTGCCCACGATGATTTCTAAAAATAGTTTCATAAAGGCTTCTCACAAAATATTTGCTATAGACCACTTCACAAGATGTTAAAACTGGTCCAGAAACACTTCCAGTTAACCTTTTAAAATCTTACATGCATATTTTACATTTGAAAGATATTACTTGAACATTTTGATTTTGTTTATAAATGTTTTGTTGATTGTATTCTGTTCAAACATTTGTGCAGTGTTGTAAAACTGAAACAGGAGGTTCTTCTGGACCAGTGTTGAACCAGCGTTGTATACGTTTTCTAAAGAGGTCTATTCAGTAGATTTTTTTGTTAATCATTTTTTAACAACTCCCTTGAATGTTTGAATAATCTTTTTCTTATTTTTCTGAAGATCACAGTTTTGACAGTATCACAGAGGTCACTGGTATTGTCATAAATGAATTAAATCTTTGACTTGGGTGTCTTTACAAATCTGAAGTGTGAGACAAAAGAGCCATTTTGAAAATAATCTGAAAAGAGGCATAGCCTTCAATTTAATCTCACTGTTGTCTAGAAGAAAAAGAGATAACAGATAAGATATTTGTTCCTTTTAGTTCAACCTCAATCGATTTGCACATATTAGGATAAACCTGTGATGGTCACGGAATGACCACACAGTTAATTTTGCTTGTTCTTTGGACTTTTGTATACACTCACACATTTACACACACATGCATACATTCATACAGATACACATTTGTTTAAGTTATGTGTTTATTGTTTTGAATGAAATGGAGGAATTGTCAAATACCTGTTGTCCTGTTGCAGCACTGTTTGTAAAACAAGGAAAACAATGGAGGGAGTCTTGGCTCCATTTAAAGGACCGTACCATTGATTATTGAGAATAGGTGTTCAGGGACAATGAGGCCGAGTTGCTCCTGTTATAATCCCTTTTCATTGCTTTTGAATTTGTATATTCCTCTCCCTCTGCATAAGATAATGGAGTATTGCTTGTTTATGAAATGTTTACTTAGCATTTGATACTTATAGGAAAGTTTGTTAAATGTTTTGGAAGTGTATGTCCCTCCGTATGGGTACAATAGCGGTGGCCGCCAGTATAAATGTGTGTGTCTTTGTTAAGGGTTTTGGAGATTGTTTGCTGAGGGGGAGAGGTGGCCCTAGTGCTACAGGTATTTTTCTAGTCTTTCTTTGGGGAATTTTTGCCATATTTTTGTAAAGGCTGTGTTGTGCCTTTCTTGTTTTGGAACCTGATTTTGATGTTAGGAATATTTTTCCCTTTTTTTTCTCTCTTGCCCTTTTCTGTGTCCTCCTTACTTTCCTTAGCTACAGGTAGTAGTTACAGTGGCGGACCATAATGGTTCCTAAAAAGGCGCGGGTGGTGCAGGCAGAGGTTGTGGAACCTGCTATTGCTATGGCAGTGGGAGATGATGATGGTGAATCCAAAGCAGAGCTGGTGAGCGACGCTGAGGATGTTGCGCTGACTGAGCTGAGGGATATGATACGATCACATCTCACACTGCAACAGGATCGAGAGCGCCGCATGCAGCAAGAGGCTGTCCGGCAAGAAGCGCGGTGGAAGGCAATGTAGCATCAGTTCTCGCTGTTACAACAAGAGGTGCATGTGAGAACGACACCAGATCCCAGACTGGGTAGTGGGATCTAGTATGGCCCTTCATCACAGCCAACAGCTCAACAAACATCATCCATCACCCAGGGTGATCCAAGCAGCAGAGTAATGGCATCTCCAGTAGTCTCATTACAGGGAAGCCAAGGCCAGAGCCAACTGAGAATTGAGAGAGAGCCAAACCTGCAACGACTTAATGAGACCGATGATGTAGAGCATTATTTAGCAACATTTGGACAAATAGCTGTGGTGTGTCGGTGGCCAACAACCGACTGGGCAGTTAGGTTAGTGCCCCTCCTGACGGGCAAGGCTAGGGCTGCATATGTGCATATGGACATGGTTGACTCGTTGGAATATGAAAAGGTCAAGGCAGCTATTCTTGCCAAGTAGGACATTAATTCCGAGATTTATCGTCTTCAGTTTCGATCTACGGATGTGGAGGAGGATGAAACCCCAAAGGAGTTGTATGCCAGACTTAAGGAACAGTTTTCTAAGTGGGTGCAGCCACAGCGTCATACAAAAGATGAGATGGTTGAAGTGATTATCTTGGAGCAGTTTTTGCGCATGCTGGCACCTGATCTCCAAGTTTGGATTAAAGAACGAGATCCTAGTTCTGCTGCTGAAGCTGCAACCTTGGCTGACACCTTTGTGGCAGCTCGACGAAAGACTCAGCCATGGACATTTAAATGGTGGAAGCAGAGCAAAGATTCCACCAAGCCCCACTATTCCTCTCCAGCTATAGTAAGAGCCAATGGTGAAGGTAAGTCTGTGAATAAGGTTGCCAAACAAAGCCCAAGTTTTAAAGTTGGTGTGGGTAAAAGTCTTAAATGTTTTCGGTGTGGACAGGAAGGTCAAAAACAATTAAGGTGCCCTAGTAACACGTATGCTCAAGCCAATGTGTGCACAGTCCCAAGACCTTGTTGTGTAACAACTGAAGTTAGACTCCCTTGTGGTGATGTAGTTCTTAATGGACAAAACGTGAGGGCACTTGTGACCACAGGGAGTATGCAATCATTGGTGCACTCTGACTTGGTACCTATAGACTTGCGGAGCCACACTAGTGTAGCACAGATTTGTTGTGTACATGGTGATGAAAGGAAGTACCCCACTGCTAATGTTGAGGTTAAGGTACAGGGACAAGTTTGTTTATTGGAGGTGGGTGTAGTGGATAGTCTGCCATATTCAATGATTCTGGGCAGAGACTTGCCAGTTTTATTAGACCTAATCATCGATGGTAATGTGAGCACTGGTAAAAATTGCAGTGTAGTTGTGACGCGGGCTAGGGCTCAAAAGATGAATATGGATGTTCAGAACCTAAGTAAGTTGCCTTATTTTGGGGTAGATCTGGAAGTTCAACCAGGTAAACCTAGGGAGTCTAAAAGACAAAAGGGACTAGAGAAATTCCGTTTTACAGCGGCCCATTGTGATGAACCATTAGTACAGCAGAGTATGGCCCCAATAGCGATCCCTCAGGGGATTGGGTTCCTACAGCAGGAGGATTTAGTGATTAGCCCCTTTATACAGGCAAATTCTGGAAGAAATACAAAATGGTGAGAGAACAACAGGTAGTGCTGGGAAACTGATGTTTATTAAAGATGGCATATTGTGTAGGGGGAAAGATGTAGATGCCCAAATAGTTGTTCCCCAGAAGGCAAGGGATATTGTGCTTGAGTTGGGCCATTCTGTCCCCTGGGCAGGCCATTTAGGAAGACAGAAGACTTTGGCAAGGATTAGTCGTAATTTTTTTTTGCCAAAAATGAACAAAGATGTAGCAGAATTTTGTAGAACCTGTCCTCAATGTCAGAAGATGGCCGCTAGAGGTCCTCCCAGAGCCCCACTAGAGTCACTCCCAGTAATAGGTGTGCCCTTTAAACAGTTGGGAATGGATGTAGTGGGACCCTTGGAGCGAAGTAAGGCTGGCAATTGCTTCATGTTAGTAATTACAGACTACGCCACACGGTATCCTGAAGTTTTCTCGCTTAAAACAATCAAGGCCAAGACAGTTGCAATCTGCCTTATGCAGTTGTTTTCTCGGGTGGGGTTTCCTAAAACCATATTAACTGATCAGGGTTCAAACTTTATGTACAAACTTTTGCAACAAGTTTATGGTTTGCTTTGTATTAAGGGCATCAGAACCACACCTTATCATCCCCAGACTGATGGTCTGACTGAAAGATTCAATCAAACGTTGAAACAAATGTTGCGCATGTATGTGAGTGAATCTGGAGCTGATCAGGATCACTGGATTCCCTATCTATTATTTGCCTACAGGGAAGTCCCTCAGTCTTCTACAGGCTCCTCGCCTTTTGAACTCTTGTATGGCCGGGAAGTGCGAGGTCCTTTGTCTTTATTGAAGGAGAGCTGGTTGGGGGGCCGGATGCCCTACAGGCTCAGAATATTTTTTCCTATGTATTACAGATGCGGGAGAGGCTAAAGAGCATGACTCAGCTAGCCCAGTCTAATCTAGCCCAAGCACAACAACGACAGCAGCAATATTATGATCAAGGGACCAAAGTCAGAAGTTTTGAGGCTGGAGAGGTGCTGGTAATGTTACCCATTGATACTAGTAAGCTGCTTGCCAAGTGGCAAGGACCTTTTGAAGTTGTCCGTAAGCTTGGACCTACTACTTATGAAGTCATTGACCCTGGAAAGCGACGTTCAAGTCAGGTGCTGCATATCAATTTGCTCAAGAAATGGCATGAGCGATTGCCTCAAGTCTTGGATGTGCTTATGGTTCGTCATGTGGAGGATGAGGTGGAGGAACAATATTTTCCCTTGCCTTTAACAGACAATCTTGATATTAGCCATCTCTCCCTCAATCAGCAGACACAGTTTCAGCAGATTTGTAATATGGCAGCTTGCCAGGAGAAACCAGGGCGCACTACTTTGATCCATCATAACATCACCTTGCGTGAAGGAGCTGTATCTCGACGTAAAAGCTATCGTATCCCTGAGCGCTTGTTACCAGCTTTGA
This sequence comes from Triplophysa rosa, assembly GCF_024868665.1. Taxonomy (NCBI): domain Eukaryota; kingdom Metazoa; phylum Chordata; class Actinopteri; order Cypriniformes; family Nemacheilidae; genus Triplophysa; species Triplophysa rosa. The sequence goes on along the minus strand of NC_079894.1, from coordinate 26,743,203 downwards.
AACAAGAAGTGGATCAAATGTTAGCTATGGGTATTATCGAACCACCGAGAAGTGAGTGGTGTAGCCCTGTAGTCTTGGTTCCCAAAAAGGATGGGAGTCTACGCTTTTGTGTGGATTTCAGATATTTTAATTCAGTGTCCAAATTCGACTCTTATCCTACCCCAAGAATCGATGACTTGATAGTTAATTTGGGTAATGCTAAGTGGCTAACCACTCTTGATTTATGCAAGGGCTACTGGCAAGTTCCCTTGGGTGATAATGCAAAGGAACTGACAGCGTTTAGAACTACCTGGGGATTATTCCATTTTTGTACAATACCGTTTGGCCTGCATTGAGCACCAGTGACATTACAAAGATTGATGGATCAGGTGTTAGTTGGGCTGGAAGGATACACAGCCGCATATTTGGATGATGTTGTTGTTTTCAGCTCATCTTGAGAAGAACATCTTGATCATCTCGAAGAGGTGTTCCAACGTCTCCAATCAGATGGCCTTACTATCAACCCCCTGAAATGTACTATAGCCAGGAGAGAAACCGATTATTTGGGGTATGTTATTGGGGGGGGGGGGGGTGTCATTAGACCCCAAGTCCAAAAACTGCACCGCGAACAAAAACCCAAGTGAGAGCCTTCCTTGGGATGGCTGGGTGGTATAGATGCTTTGTACCTAATTTTGCTGTTCGTGCTGCAGCCTTAACTGACCTAACATGAAAGAACTGTCCTGGCCAAACCCAGTGGACTGAGGAGGCAAAGAACTCCTTCCAGGATATCAAACATGCTCTATGTAATTATCCAGTGTTGTCTTGCCCTAATTTTGAAGAGCTTTTTGTTTTGCAGACTGATGCTTCTAATACTGGCATAGGGGCAGTCCTGTTACAAGGAGAAGTCGGAAACAGGCATCCAGTGGCCTATATAAGTCGGAAGTTGTATCCCAGAGAAATCAAATATTCTACAGTTGAGAAAGAATGTTTGGCTGTTAAATGGGCCTTGGACAGGTTCAAATACTACCTTTTGGGATGAGAGTTTCAGTTAGAAACTGATCATCGGCCACTCCAATGGATGGACCGTATGAGAGACTCTAATGCGCGAATTACTCTGTGGTACTTGTCCATGCAGCCTTATCGGTTTACTATTCACCATGTACCAGGGAAGAGTAATGTTATGGCGGACTTTCTTTCTCGCCTGCTGGTTTGAGAAGAGGCAGGGGGGAGTGTGATGGTCACGGAATGACCACACATTTAGTTTTGCTTGTTCTTTGGACTTTTGTATACACCCACACATTTACACACACATGCATACATTCATACAGATACACATTTGACAAGTTTAAGTTATGTGTTATTGTTCTGAATGAAATTGAGAAATTGTCAAATACCTGTTTTCCTTTTGCAGCACTGTTTGTAAAACAAAGGAAAACAGTGGAGGGAGTTTTGGCTCCATTTAAAGGACCGTACCATTGGTAATTGAGAATGGGTGTTCAGGGAGAATGCAGCCGAGTTGCTCCTGTTATTAATCCCTTTCATTGCTTTTGAATTTGTATATCCCTCTGCATAAGATAATGGAGTATTGCTTGTTTATTGAAATGTTTACTTAGAATTTGATACTTATAGGAAAGTTTGTCAAATGTTTTGTACGTGTATGTCCCTCCCCACGGGGACAATGGTGCTGGCCGCCAGTATAAATGTGTGTGTCTTTGTTAAGGGTTTTTGGGATTGTTTGCTGTGGGGTAGAGGTGGCCCTAGTGCTACAGGTATTTTTCTAGTCTTTCTTTGGGGAATTTTTGCCATATTTTTGTAAAGGCTGTGTTTTGCCTTTCTTGTTTTGGAACCTGATTTTGATGTTTTCGTATTTTCGGAATATTCTTTTGTTATAGTATATTTTTCCATGTACATTTTCTTTCCATTTTTGGGGATGAAGTTTGTCCCTTTTGGCCCGTTTTCATGAATGTTGGATTTTTGGGCTACTTTAAATTGGGTTTTTAATAAATATTCAAGTCATGGAACAGATTTTCTGACTTTTGCCTCTGTTTAATTTGGCCTTGTATTTTTGTACCCATTATGGGGAAACTGTGACAAACCCAACGTGATTATTTTATTCATTGGATTTCAAGAAAGTAAGCATTCATATTTAGCAGAAATGTCCCAGCAGTATATAAAAATAACAAAGGCCGAAGATCAAAATGAAGTGTAACTTGCACACCTTTAATAAAAACGTATCAGCATGTATCTGTAACTTTAAATACTTTTAAACGGTTGAATGCTCAGTGGTCTGAAGGTCATACAAGTCTATGGATGTCCTTATGACATGAATTTGTAATGAAAAGGTTTGTGTGTAAAAGTTTAAGAGAGCCTGTACACCAGAGTATAAAAAACTCTTTTTATTCAGCAATTCTGAGTTCCTGTGGTTAAGATTACACAAGCATGCAGGGTATGATTTATTTTCAGTTTTTTATGTTTATTCACAATGCAATGTTTGTCTGCTAGACTTTATTTGTACATGCATTATAGTAACTGTGATTTATTCTCAGAATGGTGTTATCATGATCCTGCCTCTTCTTGTCATGATTTTCTAGTCTTGTGGCAGGGTCATGACAGTCCCACATGTTTAGTGTGGAGAGGGACATGTAATTGTTTGTTTTTGCATTCCATGCGCTCTCTCCGGTCTCGTCATTGGCCCCGCCCCCTCGTTTCCTTATTTAGCTTCCCGCCTGTCTCTCATTACCCACACCTACCCATTGTTATCTTCCCTTGTTAGTTCCCTTATTTAATGCCCTTTTGTTTGCTGTCCTGTGCTGATTTGTTTTACTTTGTTTGAGCCGTGCTTGATACATGTGCTTTGGAACTGTGTATTTTGCAACGTCATGCCCTTGTGAGTTTCACCTTGCCTTTTTTGTGGAGGACTGTCCATTTCAATAACATTTCTTAAACTGGATAAACTCAGTAGCAGTTGCAGGAGTCCACATCATCTGCAGAGTCTGCACAAAAAGTGCTACAGAGATGAGGAAAATATGATTTTGTTGTGCTATTTTATTCCTTTTAATGTATTGCGAAGTATTGATTTCTCTCCACAAAAGGCACAAGGGGCATCCATGAATAAACATTTTACAGTCTTTAAAGGTTGAATGTATGCCAGTTAAAAAGCAAAAATTTCAATACATTGACCATGACAATATAAAGAACACAAAACTAAAACTAGAGATTTCGTTTTAAAAAGATTGGAGATTTATAAACTATTTCTAACATTGTTTACTGACATAACATCTCATATTGCAGAGCTGACACTGATACCTGCCTATTTTCCATGGAGATTAAAAATAAAATGCATGTGGGCCTAAGCATGTTTGTGTTGTTTTTATTTAAGAATAATAAAGAAATATTATTGGAAAAGTTAAATCTCATGAAGCTCAGTCTAATGGTTTAAGTGTAGTGGTTTGGAGATCATCATCAGGCTGCACCTCCATCACAGGTCTCCTCTTTTTTCTAATGACGTATGTAGTGTAGCACATGCAACAGTAACAGGCCCTGTCAGGTTAAACCCTGAAATCCTTAATTCCTACCAGTTGCCCAAAGGTAATTTCAGATCATGATCCTGTCCTGGCTAGGGCTGTAGTGTAACAGGTTTGGATCAAGGAATGGTGTCTTCAAACACAATCCCTTCAAAACCACCTTTGTTAAGGAAAAATGCAGTTCAGTTAGGCCCAGCATGTAATAAAGTGAGCTTGCTTCTCTTACCGCATTCAGGTAATGTGCATAAATGTGACTGAAGATTGTTGACTCATGCAGATTCAGGTCATTTTGCTTGAGTGCTGGTGATACTGTAGGTGCACATTAGGTCACACAGCATCTAAGAGATTTTAGCTTCCTTATTGATTCAATTACTTTTTGCTTAACACTGTTATTAATCTGAAATCTTACCTGCAAATATTATAATTTATTTTCAGGAAAATAACCTGAGGCTTCAGAGGCCTATGATGCAGTCTGTGACATTAATCGAGACTGAAAGACACACACAATGCTCATTGACATCATGACTATAAAATTGATTGGTAGAAAAAACAATGTTACAAACTGCAATACTGAAAATATCACAAATTTGCAAATGCATTTTTTATAAATTCCCTGCATCATATATATACATATATACACAGTATATATATATATATATATATATATATATATACTGTATATTAGTGCTGTCAATCGATTAAAAAAATTAATCGGATTAATCACACATTTTTTCTGTGATTAATCACGATTAATCGCACACAACAATTATATTTTAAAATATACTTTTACATTTTAATAATTTCACATTTAATCTTCAAATTGATGTAGAAACAACATATTTCTTTAACAGCATCATTTTATGAAAGCTAACATTTTGATATTAGTATTGTAACTGATGTCTCTATTAAATTGATTATTTTAACATTAATTATAGCCATTCAACAGTATAATTGAGAGCTCATGTAGGAAATTGAAGGACACTTTACAGTCTTTAATGCTAAATTATAAATTATATGCAGAAGAATTCTCATTAAAGCTATAAAATCACATTGATTTCTTCTTTTATTTTGTTCTTTGATTAACATTAGTGACAGGAGGCACAGCAGCACGTTTAAGAACGCGGCCCCTTTAAGAGCTGTCTCAGTACGCAGATCTGACCGTCACCGCACTCCCATTTTCACAACTCTTTGCATTCATTTAAGATTTTATTTTACACTTTGAAGTCTGTGCTTAAGAAAACGCTAGACAAAACGGGCTTTCTGACATAATCTTGTGTGGTTTTATCCATTCAAGCACGAAAGAGAACTTAACATGGATGCGCTGTCTGACAGAGATTCACCGACGCAGCCGTTACTGTACACACCAGACTGGACCTCTCGTTGCGTTTTGCCACGTCCCACTGTTTAGAAGCTGTCTATCTTCATTGAACGCCTCAAAGCAACTGTTTCAAATCGCGCTTAAGTGGTTTAAAAGCCTGTACACGAATAAGAGCGTGATTACATAATGTAACGCTAGACAAAGGATGACAAAACAAACGGATGCTGCGTTAATTGCGATAAATATTTTCTCACGCATTAATTTGAAAAAATTAATCGCATGCGTTAACGCGTTAACGTTGACAGCCCTAATATATATATTACAGTAAACTACAGTACAATCGCCAGGCAGGAGAAACAGCAGAGCCGATCTCCTCCCCGGGGGACCTCCCCCGGCAAGGAATCCGTACTGCTAGCCATCGAACCACCCCCCGGGGGAACGATGAAGATCAAACCTCTAGTCCCCGTCACGGTTTCTGGGAGCTTGGCTTCAGCTTCCCAGACTGTCAGGCTGGCTGAGGAAGACGATCCGTCTCGGCTACGCGATTCATTTCGCTACACGTCCGCCCAGGTTTCGGGGCATCCTTTTCACCTCAGTCAGATGCAAGGATGCTCCCATACTTCAGGCGGAGATCGAAGGGAGCGATCGAGCCCGTCCCACCAGCCGAGATGTCCAGCGGGTTTTACAACCCGTACTTCATTGTCCCCAAGAAAGGCGGGGGGTTGTGCCCTATCTTGGATTTGCGTGTTCTGAACAGGCACCTACACTAGCTGCCTTTCAGTATGGTCACGCAGAAGTGCATCCTGACGACCTTCAGGTGTCAGGACTAATTCATGGCAATCGACCTGAAGGATGCGTACTTTCATGTCTCGATCCTCCCTCAACATCGGCCGTTCCTACGGTTCGCGTTCGAGGGACGGGCAGATCAGTACAAGGTCCTCCCCTTCGGTCTGTCCCCGTCTCCACGGGTCTTTACAAAGGTCGTGGAAGCCACCCTCCTTCCGATCAGGGAAGGAGGTGTGTGGGTACTAAACTATCTCGACGACTGGCTCATCTTGGCTCACTCGCGAGATCTGTTGTGTACACACAGGGACCTGGTGCTCCGGCACCTAGATCGGTTGGGGCTACAGGTCAACTGGGAAAAGAGCAAGCTCTCCCCTGTGCAGAGCATCTCCTTTCTCGGTCTGGAACTCGACTCTGTCTCCATGACAGCACGACTGACTACAGAGCACGCCCAGTCAGTGTTACACTGCCTGAGGTACTTCAGACAGCCAGCGGTCCCCCTGACACAATTTCAGAGGTTCCTGGGGCACATGGCATCCTCGGCGGGGGTGGTCCCCCTCGGGTTGATGCACATGCGACCGCTCCAACACTGGCTACAGAGTCGGGTTCCCTGGAGAGCGTGGCACACCGGCAGCAGGCGTATGGTCATCACGCCTCTCTGCCGGCGCACCCTGACCCCTGGTCGTCTATGGCCTTCCTACGGGCGGGGGTCCCCCTAGGGCAGGTATCAAGGCACGTCGTAGTGACGATGGATGTCTCCCTACAGGGCTGGGGTGCCGTGTGCAACGGGCACGCAGTGTCGGGGCGGTGGACGGGCCCCCGCCTGCGTTGGCATATCAACTGCCTAGAGTTGTGGGCTGTGCTACTTGCACTGAAGAGATTCCAACCTCTCGTGCAGGGCAAGCACATGCTGGTGAGGTCAGACAGCACAGCTGCCGTGGCGTATATCAACCACCAGGGTGGCATTCGCTCGCGGCAGCTAACACGACTCGCCCGACGCCTCCAGCTCTGGAGTCAGCAGGTGATCAGCTCCCTGCGAGCCATACACATCCCGGACGACCTGAACCAGACAGCAGACTTGCTTTCTCGTCAGTGGATGCCTCGCGGAGAGTGGCGACTCCACCACCAGCTCATATGGGAGCAGTTCGGCCAGGCGCAGGTGGACCTGTTTGCCTCCCCGGACTCCACCCATTGTCCGCTTTGGTACTCCCTGACCGATGGTCAATTCAATTCAATTCAATTTTATTTATATAGCGCTTTTCACAATGTGCATTGTTCCAAAGCAGCTCTACAGGAGCAAATTAGAAAAACACAGAAAGGTAAAACACAGCACAGTGCATGGTGTTTAAAGACCAAGCAAGATCATTATAATAAATAATATCTAATAAATAAATGAATAAATAAATAAATGCAGTCTCCCAGTGAGCAAGCCAACACTGCACTGCTCTGCTGTGGCGAGGAACCCAAACTCCAATGATGAATAATGGAGAAAAAAAACCTCGGGAGAAACCAGGCTCAGCCGGGAGGGCCAGATCTCCTCTGACTTGTCATAGCTGCACTCAGTGACCCCGACCAAAGCCACCGAGCAACATCCACGAAGAATAGGGAGAGCCCACGAGCCGCGACCCAGGAAGCCCCACCCGCCGAAACCGTGCAGGTCCAACCCGGTCCCATTCCGTGATCAACAACAGAGGAACAACCAGGGAAAAGTAGTAATGGCATAATTAACTTTATTCCTCTGTTGTCCGACATCGACCACAAAACAAGACCAACCAGACCAGACCCACACAGTCCCAACAAATGAAACGCCCCGAACCACAACCAACAAGCCCCCCCACTCCCTACAACACCCACCCAGCTACCTCCAATCAAAGTCACTGAGTGCAGCCATAACTTCAAACTGCTGTCGTGTGATGTAAGTTTAGCATTAAATACCAAGTATTGTAAATTTAGCATTTATGTGACAGGTAGTCCGTCTTTGCTCTCGGTTGGGGATGGAATTGTCTGAGCTGGGCCGGCCAGATGGTCGCCTTTTTCTTGGGTGGTGATGGAATTGCCTTGGATGGAGCTGGATGGTCAGTCAGTCCGCAGGCTCTCGCAGGAGGATGGCACGGGATTTTCAGATGTAGCTGGCGTAATCTCTAGTTGTGGATGGGCATATGACGTTCATCTGGGTCTGGCGGAATCTCTCCCTACCTCGGGATGGGCATCCCGAGGCGAGGGCAGAAACAGAAAGAGAATAATTAGCGTAGCTGCTGTTCATTAGCTATGTATTAGTGAATGCTTGGCTGAAAAGATGTGTCTTTAATCTAGATTTAAATTGGGAGAGTGTGTCTGACCCTCGAATAGTATCGGGGAGGCTATTCCAGAGTTTAGGTGCTACGTATGAGAAAGCTCTACCCCCTTTGGTGGATTTAGTTATTCTAGGTGTTATCAAAAGTCTGGAGTTTTGAGATCTTAGAGAGCGTGATGGGTTGTAGTGTGGTAGAAGCTCTGTTATGTAGGTAGGGGCTAAACCGTTTAAGGCTTTATAAGTAATTAAAAGAACTTTAAAGTCAATACGATACTTAATGGGTAACCAGTGAAGGGTTGATAACATTGGGGTTATGTGATCGTATTTTCTGGACCTGGTTAGAACTCTGGCAGCTGCATTCTGAACTAACTGTAGTTTGTTTATTGATGATGCAGGACAACCACTAAGCAGTGCATTACAGTAGTCAAGTCTTGAGGTCACAAATGCATGAATAAGCTTCTCTGCGTCAGCCACACATAAAATATTTCGCAATTTGGCAACATTTCTAAGGTGGAAGAAGGCTGTTTTTGTGACATTTGAGATGTGATTTTTAAATGACAGGTTGCTGTCTAATATAACGCCAAGGTCTTTAACTGTATTTGTTGGAGTAACAGTGCAGCCTTCAATTTGCAGGTCATAATCCGAAATATTCTGCTCACGTGTCTTTGGTCCGATAAGTAATATTTCTGTTTTATTAGAATTTAAAAGAAGGAAATTACAAGTCATCCAATGCTTTATATCGTCGATGCACTCTGCCAATTTGGATAGTTGGAAGGAATCATCTGGTCTTGATGTGATATATAGCTGAGTATCATCTGCATAACAGTGGAAGATAATTCCATGTTTTCTAATAATGTTTCCAAGGGGCAGCATGTATATGGAGAATAGCAAGGGTGCTAAACTGTCTGATAAGTAAGATCTGAACCATTGTAGTGCCTGTCCCTGAATATCGGTATAATTGTGTAAGCGATCTAGAAGTATTTTATGGTCTACAGCAGTGGTCGCCAACCCGTTGATCTTTGAGACGTTACTTGTCGATCCCTGAAAGTAGGCTAATAGGAAAATGGAGAGACAAATATATTGTGCCTGATCAATGTCCAGTTTTGCAAGAGCATCTCTGTTTCTCTTCATTCAGTGGTTGTATGTTTTTAAGTTCTGCATTAATCTTTTCATGGCTGTATAAATAATGATTCCCTGGCCTGCGTGAGTTTTTAATGCGACCGTTATCATTAATCACATTTCATTGTGATGCGCGACTGCGCGTGATCGCTCTTCAGTGTTTCTAATGTCGGTGGTCAGTGATCAAATGCAAAATGAGACTCGCGCATGCACTGGCGTAACTGTCATTTGGAGGTCACTATACTGTTGCGGTGCATTATGCTTAAAAACAGTTTATTCATATGACATAAAAATGTCACTTGTTCGTTGGCGTTTTTGTGCTTTTACACTGGATGCGCAAGCAAGCGCCGCGGTTTCATACTGTTCGCGTATCTGGAGTCGCGGCTCTCTGTCTTCAGCGAATGTAACTTACGAGTGTGAGCAACGGGATATGGTGAGAAAGCGGCGCATTTTAATGTTGAGTTTGTCTGAAAGACAACATCGGTCTATTCACAAAGTTGTAATAGTGAATGATCCGCGGGTCTGTCAGTCATGGTAAACTGCACCAGTACTGTCTAATGCGGGAGATGACATCTCCTGCTGATATCCTATTTATGTTTTCAATTAGCCTAATATGATAGCCCATTCCATACCTTTAGCTATTTTGTGAAACAGATACTTATTACCAAGACATTATTAGACGGGTAAAAGTAAATAGATAAATGATTTAAAATAAATAATTAACGTTGTTGTTATTATTAGGGCCTATTTATAACATTTCCATCTATATGATGTATTTACTTAATAAAAGTAAACTAAATAAATGCATCAAAGAACAAATTTTTATACAGTAAATACCTAAATAATTAGGGTCTTGTTAAACTTATTCTAAACCTCGTTTTAATGTCAAGCTGTCATGTATGAATTAAAGTCCTTGAACTGGTGTTTGAATTGGTGTTTTTCACCTCATTATGGCACACTGAAAGTGGCAACTCTACATGTTACAGAGTTTGCTTAGTTGCATCTGAAAACTGGAACAAAGAATTTCAGGTAATTCAAATAGACCCACAATTATAGACTAAATAAAAGGCCTCAAGCAGGAGGTTCAATCTGGGCTGTTTTTATTTTCAACTTTTTGAATGGTAGATCTTGCCTTTCTACAATTCTGACGTCCCGGATCTTTGGCTCAAAAAGGTTCGTGACCACTGGTCTAGAGTATCGAACGCAGTACTAAGGTCAAGCAGGACTAGGAGTGAGATGTTACCTTTATCTGATGCTATAACCAGGTCGTTTGTAATTTTAACGAGCGCAGTTTCAGTACTATAGTGCGGTCTAAAGCCTGACTGGAATTTTTCGTGTATGTCATTATATTGCAAGAAAGAGCACAACTGTCTCACCCTGTCTCACCCTTCACACCCGCCCTGACCCTATCTCTGCTATACCATTAACACCTCCTCTTGACACTCAACCTGCACTTAAGATCTGCGAAGAGGATGTTTGCCAGCTTTTCCGCAAACAAAAGATCAGAAAAGCACCAGGCCCAGACAATGTCTCACCCTCCTGCCTGAAAGTCTGTGCGGAGCAGCTGTCGCCCATCTTCACTAATATTTTTAACAGATCTTTGGAGCAGTGTGAAGTCCCTTCATGCTTCAAACGCTCCACCATCATCCCTGTACAGAAGAAACCCAAAATATCTGGACTTAATGACTACAGGCCTGTTGCTTTAACATCTGTGGTCATGAAGTCATTTGAGAGACTTGTACTGGCCCACCTGAAGGACATCACCAGACCACTTCTTGATCCCCTCCAGTTTGCTTACCGAGCAAACAGGTCTGTGGACGATGCAGTAAACATGGGACTGCATTACATCCTACAACACCTAGACAGACCAGGGACTTACGTCAGGATCCTGTTTGTAGACTTCAGCTCGGCCTTCAACACCATAATCCCAGACCTCCTCCTGCCCAAGCTTACCCAGCTCTCTGTGCCAACCTCTACCTGTCAGTGGATTATTAACTTCCTGTCGAACAGGCAGCAGCTAGTGAGGTTGGGAAAATTTAAATCCAGCACATGTACCATCAGCACCGGAGCTCCTCAAGGATGTGTTCTTTCTCCACTGCTATATTCACTCTACACAAACGAATGCACCTCTACAGACCCTTCTGTCAAACTCCTGAAGTTTGCAGATGACACCACAGTCATTGGCCTTATTCAAGACGGTGATGAATCTGCCTACAGAAAGGAGGTTGCTCAGCTGGCTGCCTGGTGTAGTCAAAACAACCTAGAGCTGAATGCATTCAAGACAGTGGAGATGATAGTGGATTTCAGAAGGAACCCTCCATCACTTCCTCCCCTCACCATCCTGGACAGCACTGTGGATACTGTGGAGTCATTCAGGTTCCTGGGCTCCACCATCTCTCAGGACCTGAAGTGGGAGTCCCACATAGACTCCATTGTAAAGAAGGCCCAGCAGAGGTTATACTTCCTCCGTCAATTGAGGAAGTTCAACCTACCACAGGAGCTACTGACCCAGTTCTACTCAGTGGTCATCGAATCTGTTCTGTGCACTTCAATTACTGTTTGGTATGGCTCGGCCACCAAATCAGACCTACGAAGACTACAACGGACAGTTCGTAGTGCTGAGAAAATTATTGGTGCTCCTCTGCCCACACTTCAGGACCTGTACGATTCCAGAGTGAAAAACAGGGCAAGAAAAATCATCATTGACTCCACACACCCAGCACACAAACTCTTTGATCTGCTGCCCTCTGGCCGGCGCTTTAGAGCACCAAACACCAGGACTTCCAGACACAGAAGCAGCTTCTTCCCCCAGGCAATCTCCCTCCTAAACAGATAACTGCTCCTTAAGAGCAATATTCCACTTCCACTACTCCTATAGTGTGCACTATAGTGCCTTATTATATCTACATCTTATGTATACATGTATATAACACTACCTCTACTTACTAAATTATCCATTTGCACAAGTGTACATACAATCTGTTAATATGTTTATTCTACTATATACTACCCTGTACAATGTCTCTTATATGTTATTATCCCCCATTTTCTGTAAAATAGTCTTTATTTTATATATGCACAATTTAGAATCTTTTAGACTGTAAATCGTATTATATTGTATTGTCATTGTGTTGAATGTCTGTACTAGAAGCTTCCAACACCAAAGAAAATTCCTTGTGTGTGCAAGCACACTTGGCAATAAAGCTCTTCTGATTCTGATTCTGAACTGAGTGGACACTATTTTTCTAGTATTTTAGACAGGAAAGGGAGATTTGAAATCGGTCTACAGTTTCCTAGTTCATTGGGGTCTAAGTTTGGTTTCTTGATAAGAGGCATAATGACGGCCACTTTAAAGGCTCCTGGGACATGGCCTAGATTAATTGACGAGTTGATAATGTTATAAATGGGCTCAATTGCAACGGGTAATAACTCTTTTAATAACTTAGTTGGTATGGGGTCTAACAAGCAAGTTGTAGGTTTAGATGTTGCAATAAGTTTAATTAAATCTTCCTGTTTTATAGGTGAAAAACACTGTAGCCTTTCTTTTGGGGCGATGGTTGGTACTAATTTATAGGACACACTTGGAGGTTGAGTTTTTACTATTTTGTCTCGTATGTTTTCGATTTTCTCTGTAAAAAAATTCATGAAATCATTGCTACCAAGGTGCGGCGGAATACCCAGGTCAGGTGAAGTCCCCTCGGCACGGATGCCCTTGCGCACAGCTGGCCGCGGGACAAGCGGAAGTACGCCTTCCCCCCAGTGAGCCTCATTGCACAGACCCTGTGCAAGGTCAGGGAAGAGGAGCATCAAGTGTTACTAGTTGCGCCTTACTGGCCCAACCGGACTTGGTTCTCAGAGCTGATGCTTCTGACAACAACTCCCCCCGGCCGATTCCCCTGATGAAGGACCTTCTTTCTCAGGGGAAGGGCACGTTTTGGCATCCCAGGCCAGACCTCTGGAACCTCCATGTCTGGCCCCTGGACGGGACGAGGAGATCCTGAGCGGCCTACCCCTGGCGGTGGTAGAGACTCTCACGCAGGCTAGGGCTCCGGCCACTAGGAGGCTGTATGCCTTCAAGTGGTGCCTCTTCTCGTCCTGGTGCTCTTCTCGCGGAGAAGACCCACAGAGATGCTCGATCAGGTACGTACTGTCCTTTCTCCAGGAGAGACTTGAGGGAAACCTCTCCCCCTCCACACTGAAAGTGTATGTTGCCGCAATCGTCGCACATCACAATTCAATTGCTGGCAAGTCTCTAGTACAGCACGACCTGGTCACCAGGTTCCTGAGGGGCGCGATATGGTTGAATCCGCCTCGCCCGCGCCCCGTACCCTCTTGGGACCTCGAAGTGGTCCTGGAGGGCCTCCAGAGGCCCCCCTTCGAGCCCCTAGGAGAGGCCGATCTTTCTCGCCTGTCGATAACTCCCACTCCCGACCACTCCCTTCCGGGACCAGGTGGTGAACTTGGAGGCGCTCCCCACTGGGGAGGAAGACCCAACCCCATCCGTGTTGTGTCCAGTACGCGCATTGCGCCTCTATTTGGACCGCACGTAGAGCTTTAGAAGCTCTGAGCAGCTCTTTGTCTGTTTTGGAGGACAGCAGAAGGGGAGGGCTGTCTCCAAACAGAGACTGGCGCACTGGATCGTGGATGCCATCGCCACGGCATACCGGTCACAAGATCGCCCCTGCCCCTTAGGAGTTAGGGCACATTCCACTCGGGGTGTCGCCTCCTCGTGGGCACTGGCTCAGGGCGCCTCTCTGGCAGACATTTGCAGAGCTGCGGGTTGGGCTACGCCCAATACCTTTGCGAGGTTCTACAACCTCCGCGTAGAACCGGTGTCAGCTCGCATCCTGCAGGGCAACAGGTAGGACCGGCAACCGCTAGGGCGTATGCCTGCGAAAGCCCTTCCCCCTCCAGGGGGAGCAGCGGCTATTCCGCCTCACTTCTTTCCCCTCGGGTAAAGAATAGGCATTCCATCCATCACTAAGCACCCTTCCAGGAGGCAGGCTGGGAAGAGCAGCCCTGCCCCCTTAGGCCGGGGAACAGTTGAGTTATATACAACATAGCTCTAACCGGACCTAGTGCTCCAGACGTGGTAACCCCCCCCCTCCGTGGGCTGCTCTAACTGGACCTAGTGCTCCAGACGTGGTAACCCCCCCCTCCGTGGGCTGTTCCGTCTGATGTATCCTTATGAATGGTTCCCACCTCGGCAACCCATGACCTCCCTAGGTGGACTCCCACCTTGCGGTTAACTCCTTCAGTCCGCACATTTTCCCATGAGTTCTCCCCTGATGGTGAGACCATGTGGTGTCTCCAAGTAGTTCCTCCCTTCGGTTGGTAGTGGTCTCTGTAGCGTTTTTCCCCCGGGGGGAATAATGCTTACCCAGTGGCCCTTAATGCCACAACACTGGCTGCCCACCCCAGCGGTCGGGGGAGGATGCTTAAGGCTCCTCAGACCAAAAGGTGAATGAATGAGCACGCCGGCTTCCCTCTTATACGCGGACATCCGGGGAGGAGTCCGGCATGCAAATTTCATTCGCCAATTTTCATTGGCCTTTTCTAAATACTCAGAAGATGATAGGTTCTCAAGACAAACCCCAATCTGTCGGTTAGACACAACGTCTCATTCCCTCCATCAAGGAACTGAGGTTACATCCATAACCAAGACGTTTTCCAGGCCAGGGGAGTAATATTTCTTAGAGTTGATATACGATCTGCTGATCACTCGGTGGACAAGTGTATTTAGTTTGTCGCTGTTATTAGCTCTGCTGCATCAGGTAAAGTGTATAAAATAATTAATGGTTAATCACCATTAATTATTTGTAGGTTACTGTGTTTAAACTCATAGTTTACCAGAAATACACTACAAATCAAATCTAGCTAACTGAGTTAGCGAGGTATGAAGAAGCGGGCCCAGGTTGGAATGAGAATGAGAGTGTTTGTTTGTTTTCTATGCTGTTTCAATGAACTTCTATTTTCCTGACAGTTGAGAGCTGTTTGTAAAATGTACGGCGGGGGTTTGAATGGACAAAACATAACGACTTCTGTGCTGATACAGACGGATTGATACAATAGAGACAAATCCACAACAACAGACCGACACGGCCTGACCTCGCAGGTCTGTAAACTTGTTTCTCCATCATTCATCTGAGGAAATGTCATTTTTTTTGTGCATTGTTGTGACAAGAAGCTTCTGCTTAAACACAAAATCAATTTCAGAAAGCTTCTCTCTCTGTTTTTCATAGATGGATTGATCTTCCTGGCAACACATAAAAACTCTTCTGAACCATCCTCTTTGAACCGCCTGAAATCTATGTTGTCTTCATCATCTGTAAGGCACTCTGGACAAAAGCGTTTTGCGTCACTGTAAATGATTAGTTTCTATTTATTGTACACTTTACGTTATCTCATGGCCATAAATGACGAGAGCGAGAGAGATCTGCCCTGATGTTTCCAATATATGTTCATAACATTATATCATTATATCCCATTATTCTGCTACTAAAATGTATATTTTGATTTTGTAAATCTTGTCTAAACTATACTCTATTTCTGTTTTTATACATTTACATATATTATATTATAAACCACTTTAAGTGCACTATGTACATCACACTTTTTTATTTTATTACTATTATTATCTTTTCGTTTGTTTACATATTGCACCATTTGCAGCTTTGACAAAACGAATGTACAATTTGTCATACCAATAAAGCACACCTATTTGTTAAATATTTGAAATGCATGCTATATATTATTTAAAAAAATCATGTACACTTTACTAAAAATAAAATTAAATCATGTTCAATTAAAATAGAATTATTGAAGTGTTGACTGTGTCAATCAATACTTTCAGATGCACAAAAGGAGAGGACTGACCCTGGTGACGATGATGCTGAGTCAGATGACAGCTACAGCAGCTCCAGCAGCTCCAACTCCAACAGGAACCTCCCAGTTCAAACTACTTTTGCCACACCGAAAGGTCCCCAAGGTAGAATATTTATTAAAAATGTTATTAACCTATCACCAGCAACATGTGAATTACTCTTTTGTATTACTTGCCTGCTGAAATGTAGTTGTCCCTTAATATATTTAAAGGGTAAAGCTTCTAAATGTTACTTTGGAGTTGTCATTGCTTAATGATCCAACTCAACTTTTAAAAAGTTAAATAAAATGTTAAACATCTTTAAAAATTAACTTAATTCTTCTTGCTCATTTAAAAATTCCAGAATCTACATGTATGCATATATTTTTCAGACATTGGCTGTGGGAACAAGAACAAAAGCATATTTTTGTCTTTAAATGTGAGTGTTGATCATGAGTATTAATTTCCACAGACTCATTTTGGATTTATTTTTAATATTTCCAGACATTTCTCAAACCAGAGCTGCAGGCCCTGCACAACCTATCTTGAAGACCTTCCCTCGCACTCAGCATGGACAGGGTAGGACCAGAGCCTTCAGCGCTTCCTGGTATAAAGCCTATACATGGGTTGAATACTCTCATTGCCAAGACAGTGCTTTTTGTTTTGCATGCAGACATTTTTCGCTGCCCTCTGTTCCGGAGACAACGTTTAACTCAGCTACTGGCTTTTCAAACTTGAAAAAGGACATGTACAAAGATGGAGGTTTCCACTTACATGCTAAAGCAGAGCACCATCTTAATGCCATGTTGGCATGGATGGAGTATCAGAGGGGTGTTGAGAACAATACAGCTTTACTCCAGGCAATGGACAAACAGTACCAAAAAAGGTAGAGGAAAATAGGAAGTATATCAAAACAGTTGCTGATGTTTTGATATGCACAGCCACTCAGAACATAGCACAGCGTGGCCATCGGGAGTCAGAAGACTCCGGAAACAAAGGCAACTTTTTGGACATTTTGGAGCACATAGCCAAGCATGACCCCTTAATAAAACAGAAAATGGGACATAGCAACGCCAAGTACACCAGCAACCATATTCAGAATGAGATTTTAGAGGTTTTAGCAGACATGGTGAGAAAGGACGTTATTGAAGAGGTAAAAGAAAGTGGGGTGTTCAGTATTCTAGCTGATGAAACAAAAGACTTTTAAAAAAAAAACAGGAACAAATTTAATTAGTACTCGGGTACTACTACAGAGGTACAGTGCATGAAAGCTTCATGCATTTTGAGCATGCAGACAAATGTGATACACACAAAGTATGTACACAACTGTGTAATGTTTTTGCTTTATTTTCTTCGGTTTATTTGTATTGTTTTAAGTTCATTCACCACATTATTTCTTAATGCAGTGTTTATGTGCAAGCTAACTATTGCATATTGAGCTACAAAGAGAGAAAAATAAAGGACTCTTATTTTGGCATTCTGACTGGGGAGTCGCAGACAGAACGACAAACTGCGAATGCGTCCTCAGATCAGCAGAGGAGCTGTGAAAGAGCAGATGCGACTCTCCCGTTCTTCTGACACTATTCCTGTTTTACAGGTAAAAACAGAGATTAATAGAGAAACCTATATCAATAGTACTGCGGTTGCATTGTTACAATGTTTGGTGAATGTTAAGTGATAATTGTGATGCAGTTTGAGAATTTGTTGTCTGTGTAATGTGATGTTCACACTAATGTGAAGAAAAGTAATTTAAGTATGCTCCAGTGATCATTATATCTGACTGTTGTGTTGTATTACGTATTTTTGGGTCACAAAATGTTTGACTGTTTAGGTTAATGTGTTAATTAATAGCGTTAAGTATCTCTGGGAGGCTCACTCTGTGGTCGCGTTTGGCGCGCTTT